>NC_049981.1:4857020-4868289 GCF_000003815.2 Branchiostoma floridae
AAGAACCCCCACACGTGCGATGGTGCGGTGTGAGATGAGTATACATGGCAAGAAATTGGACATTGTGAAACATGGGGCATTTCCAAACCTAACAGAAGACCTAACGTAGAATGATATAATTGCACCCAAGGGAATTCACCGATTTTTGCAACACAATCCACCTTACATGCCAATCAGGTACTTGAATTTCATGTTGTCTGGGCTGGGACAGTATACACATTTTCCATCAACCCTTCGTCCAAAACCCTCCACAGCCTAACAAGGGACACACGCCATCATGACACAAGAGGGACAACGAGTCTCAAGCAAACCTTACATAACGGCATTAGCACGGGTGGTCCTTCTTAACAAGACACAAGACACACGCAACCAAGTTTTTCCACCTTACGTCTCGAGCTGCGATTTTTTAGTCAACCCTTACGTTACGGAAGCCTGGCCGCTATATCTAGCTGCGATTTTTTTGTCAACCCTTACGTTACGGAAGCCTGTCCGCTATATCTAGCTGCGATGTTTTCGTCAACCCTTACGTTACGGAAGCCTGTCCGCTATCTCGAGCTGCGATTTTTTAGTCAACCCTTACGTTACGGAAGCCTGTCCGCTATCTCAAGCTGCGATGTTTTAGTCAACCCTTACGTTACGGAAGCCTGTCCGCTATCTCGAGCTGCGATTTTTTGGTCAACTCTTACGTTACGGAAGCCAGTTCAAGCCAGTTGCGTGTCCGCTATCTCGAGCTGCGATCTTTTCGTCAAACGTTACGGAAGTGGTCCTGTGTGGCTCGTTGACGGAAGTGGTCAATTATACGCAAAATCCAAACACTCAGGGCCCCAACGAATATCGAAACAGTCTATATAAAGACACGAAAATATGAAAAAATGGAGCGTTTAATACCAGTCCTACAAGCACAATATGTGAATTGACCAGGAACCATCCCATACTGCTCACACACACCAAGGTTTCATACCTCTTGTTAAACAGTCACACTGAGACCACAAAAACTACAGCTTGTCGGTCAGTTCATGGATCAAAGCAGTTGTGGGGGTGTCTTGCTCCTTTTTGGCGACGCCTCAGGGGCGAGCCTAATGTTTATAGTGTGCGACCGTTTGACAGGAATTCTAGGAATTCCGCAGGCATGCGAGGAATTTTTCTACGGGGAATTTTTCTACGGGTATTTTCTACGGGTATTCCCTAGGGAATTTGTTTTTGTGTGTGACTTTAGTCTGCTTTGGGTATGGCGTATAATAAGATGACGTGACCGATGTTATAAACCAGGATTTCATGTTTTAATACTCGTTTCACCATCAAGTATACAGCACATTACATTTTTTAACAAAATACCCGATATTATGTATCGTTAGGGTAGAATTGTGGGTCAGTTATATTTTTTGCTTGACCATTCGGCGTAATGATGTCGTGTATGTATGAGGATTGTTTTGTTTCGTTTGAAGGTTTTTATTTCATATCTTTCTGTTATTTCATTTTGTATGGTTGTGTGACGCTTGAATCCCTTTTTTTCTCATTGCTGTGATGTTCATTTGGTTACCAAACCATCGCGACAAAGGGGTGTACTTGTCAGTCGATTCTTCCTGTAACCTGGGGGTTGTCATGCCGGCGTTCACCTGTGGGGACAGATTGTGAGAAAGGATTGATATGAAGTATTTTTGCAATAGTGATACTAACTTAGCAACTTTTGTATGTCTGGATCGGTAAAGTGTTGTTTTCTGTTAGTTACAGGCCGTCGGTAGTGATGTAAGGCATCAAAGTAATTCAGATATAATTTATAGCAAAAGTCATACATATTGAATTACAGCGCTTATATTGTCATGTCAAGTCAAAGTCCTTCCCGCTCCATGGTGCATAGGGCGGCGCCCATGTTCTTGCAGTAACCCTGGGCCAAACAAATGCAATTACTACAGTAGGGGGCCAGGACACTGGCTGTGGTGTGTGTTCAAATTACATACTCTTTCCCGAATGCTGAGTGCTAAGCTGAGAAATTAGCACGACCATTTAACACGTCATACTATATTGGCCGGGGATCGAACTTACGACGTACCGAATGCATGGCGAAGACTTTTCCCACTCGTCTCATTGCACCGGCGATAACGCTTGTGCAGCCAGACAACAATACTCGTGATGCTAACGTGCTGTTACTTTGACCGATGAGGTCTATTTCTCTTATAACCAAAGGGCACAAAAGTGCATTATCATTTACCTTTTGGTGTAGCCCGAGTTTTGAATCATTAAAGAAGTTTCAGAAATAAAATGTACCACCGTGAATAAGAAATAATGACACAAAATATTCTTTCTCGGCTTGGCTTCGCATGATCGAAGGCACATCACAATATCAATATACATGTCGGCTTAAAAGCCACAAGCGACGGCTATCGGGTCTAAAGTGCAGTACACTGTTACGTCGGGTTGCGTAAACCAGTATACAGAATATTTCGTCCATCATACAAGTAAAACGGCTGCATTTGCAAGAGATATCCAACTTCTACGTGTGGAAGGGTGGTAAAGGTGATTGGAAAAGCATCCTGTATACAACGGCTATATCATCACCAGCCTGTAATAAGACAGAATGAAATAAGTCACATGTACGCTCACCGCTATTAAACTGCTTGGAGGACAATGGGTGATCAGATTACCGGTACCGTTTTGGCTACAGTCAGAGTGATAAGACGGCGGGCGATCGGAGGACGGATGGGAGTATGGCAGTTCCGGCAATCGTCGGTTAATTGACGACTCGTGCTCAGCAGTATTACTATAGAACTGTGGATACGTGCTTGACTGTACTAGTCCACAGACGATAAAGGGTGAGTGAAACGCAGAGAAAAAGATGATTGAGAACGGGGACCCCGGTAACAAATCGTATCTTTTACTTTAAGACCACGGGAAACAGATGAATATGACCACGAGAAACAGAAGCGTTTGTTGTTCGGCGGCGGCAAGGTGGCGAATGGAATTCCACAGAAGGGCCTCATGGAGTGCTGATATCTTCGGCCGATCAAAAACAAAAGGGTTGTGCCTGGTTGTGCCGTAAACAACATGTGGTATGAGTAACAAACTGCCAAGAAGTTTCCACGTTGAAAGATATTCTCTAAACAAAATAAAAAAACTCTGGCGAAACACGGTCACAGATGAAGACTAATTTCTACACAACAATACGCTGTAAAAATGCCAAAACTATAATGCCGTTAATATGGGACTCATATTTTATCTTGCCGAAACGTGATGTTGGCGGACTTTTTGAAGACCAAGGTCTCGGGCGGTTTGGGGTAAGATTTGGGCCCACGAGATTAAGGTTGGCAGTGTTACTCAACCCAAGCACACAGTCCCAAAATCCACCTGGTACGATTCACATCGTAACGCTCTCGGTTTATTTAGCTCTAGTCACTCTTAACAACTTGTGACGTATCTATTATACACATAATACATGCTATCATTAGCAAGGTACTCTCACCGAAATTGAGTCGCTTGTGCATGTTCACTGTCCAGTTGAAGCGCCGCGTCTAACTCGGCCGACCTTGTCCGCCGAGCCATCTCCGCCTGACTAGATAGTCAGTGATCGATCTTTAGTGGGAAGCAAACTGACGCTATTCTGAGGGCTGCCATTGGTTGGAAAATGTACTTGTGCAGTTCCTATTTGTCAATGTTTACAGACTGACGTCAGCACGGTGACCAATCCCAAGACGATGTCCAGACGACGGCCAGGGACCGCCCGTTTTGTTTGTTTTAACTATCCAAGCGGGGACGATATAGTCACAGCTTTCAAAACGGGGATTGAAATGTAACCAAAAAGGATCTATTTTACGATGGGTATATTGCAACCTAACAACGCTAAAAGCAATAGCAGCGAATCAGAACATTATAACCCGGAACTTTTTCATGCCTACCTTAAAAATTAGTACTAAGTTTTAACGGCTACAATGTTTCCTGTTTATTGGCGAAGCGTAAAACAATAGATATATCTTGTACCGTCTTCTCTGAGGTGCGCTTATCGGGTAGTTTAGTTGATATTTTTGATCATGCATCATATACTGGGCGATGTTAAATTCAGTATCTCCGGTAACAGTCCTGGTTATATTGACCTCTTATTTTCTTTTTCCAAAATGTGACTAGACATTGCATCTCCGAGGTTTATACTACTCTAATTAGATACAAAAATAAAGGACTTTGCCCCATCATCTTGTATGCAGATACACACCAACATGTGTTGCATCAATCACACACGAATCGTAATCCACAATGTATGGCGTACATGAGTTATTACCTCGTAAGCTACCATTTGTTAAGCTGGCTCTATCTCACTCTTTAAATACAAGGGAAGAATCACACTTAAATACACAGACGTATGTCACTTGATGACAATGTTAACCACTTTAGAAGAACAAACACTCAAAGCTATACCTGAGTCCGATTAAATTGTGTTAATAAGCAATTGTACATACAGACATTTTCTCATAGACTGTCTATAGATAATGGTAAGTTAAGATTCTTTAAGAAACTAAAGAAGGGATACTCAATGTAAACTTATTTAACATCACTAGATAATATCGAGGTCAGATCGGCAATATGCAAACTAGCTACCCGTGGGCGAAAGAACCTGTAATCATTGTATTGCAAAACCGGTGGAAGACGAGATACATTTTATTTCTAACTGCTTCTCTAATGACCAGGAAAGAAAGGAGTAATATGAAGAGGTTTGCAAAACACACAAAAACTTCCAAACGCTTACCGACATCCCTGTATGGCACATCCGCTAGCCTGTTACTCACAGGATAGGCATGGGAACCAGTGAACAACTAGAGGGGCGAGTCAGAACAGAAATAAACAACATCCCGACTCCCGGGATTCGAACCCGCGCCGAACCCGGGCAGCCGGATCACAAATCACACGTGCTAACCACAACAACAAAAGCTCAAGAGCTGTTGGCGTGGTCAGTTTGGCAGCGCTAGAACCCACTGTTACAATAGCAATGTTCGTTCTTCCCACCACGCCGTGCTAAGAAAGAATGACCGCTTGAGGAATAAAATGTGTCCCGCATGTGCCAGTGTCCGGCAGTCCGGACCGCCTGGAAGGCCTGGCTCTAAACAAAAGGCAGTTCAACAGACCGTTTCTGATTAGCACAACGCTTGTTGCGGGTGTGACGAAAAGCCAGCACCACATGGCACAGATGACACAGACTTGTCATTTCCATGGTGGTCCGGTGACAATAAATCATGCGGTCTGCTTTTAATACAAGGAATTCCTGCTTTTACAGGAGTTTACATCAACACAGCTTGTCGTTCAAATTCATTCCTTTCAAAACATTGTTTCTGTCGTAACTATCCAAACGGGGGCGATTCAGACGCAACCAACTATCAAAACGGGAGATTGAGATGTACCTATCAAAAAGGGGGTACTTTACGATTGCTACATTGCAACCTAAAACGCTAAAAACAACAATAGCGAATCAAAACATTTAAACCCTTTTATGCCTACCTTAAAAACTAGTGCTAAGTTTTAACGGCTACAATGTTTCCTGTTAATTGACGAAGCGTATTTAAATAATGAATTCTTGGACCGTCTTTCTTGTGGTGTGCTTCAACAGTCGGCCGTATGATTTTCGCCCGTACTGATATTATCTAATATTTTAACAATAATAAGCGACACTGTTCCCTTTCAGCTTGTCATTGATCCGGGATGTATCAGTACATATGGGAATATGGTGTCGCGATCCATATTTTCTTAGGCATCGGCGAAATGAACTTGCGATGTATAAACGATAAATAACTCGCAACTCGCCCTGATAATCCGTCTCAAACTAGGCATCTTATCCACTGTCTAGTGATTAATCGAATAGTTTAGTTGATTTTTGTTTATCATGCATCAAATACTGAGTCATTTCAAATTAAAAACTTCCGTTAACAGTCCTGGTTTTACTGACCCCCAATTTACTTGTTCCCAAATGTGTCTAAATGGGGATTGCTACTCTGAGGTATATACTGCTCTGATTAGATACAAAATAAAACACGTTTGTATCCACTCCGCCACATTTATCTTCTATCAAAACACATACCAACATGTCTTGTAACAACCACACACGAATGTATTGACATTTTAACAGAGAGAACTAGGGTATCCATGTTACACGCTGCAACTATAGCGGGAAAGAAATGCATTGTGCATAGGTAGAATGATCTAACAAAACCTCATGATTTGACCCAAATATGGCAGAAACGATTTAAGGTTCACGATTCACTCTGGCACTCCGTTCTCAACTTGAATGTTTAACGTGAGTCGGTGAGGAAGGGGGTTGGTACAATTTGGCAAAGAAAAGGCACGGGACATGACACTACATGAGCACGGTTTGGAGATTTTTAAAGCCGAAACCATGGAGGCAAAAAATCTGGTTGTGGTTCAAAGATGCCAGAGATCAGGGGAGGATGTTTGGCCAAATCTGCTGCAATTAGCTGTCACAGAAAATGAGTTACGACCAGGGCTGGGGCCAGGGGTAGCCTGACTAAAATCAAGCCCCTAGCGGCCGGCCCTACAATTGCCGCCACCCTATGGGGAGGGGGTCTGTCATTAAGCCCAGCCGGCGAGAGAGCTTGTGTAAACACAGGCTAGGGCCAGGGGGTACGTATGAAATGTCAGAGTGGCCTTGACTGCACTGTAGGTGTACGGAACGAAGAGTAGAACAGATGGCAAAAATTATCGTGGTGATTCTCAGAATCCGGCGATGTGACAAATTTAGTCACTGTGTCAGATAGATAGTATGTCGACCAAACACCTAGAAAACCACGACAACGGAACTTATGCATGTTTCACGAAAATTCAAGACTTCACATCTAAACTTTCACGCTAACCAAGGAGCTTTTATCACTGATAAAAGCCCCTTGCGCTAACAGAGATGGGGTTTTGTGTGCGTGAAAAGTTGCGCATGAAAATCTGCGGGTGACAACATGCACATTCTCTTATTTCCCGGGGATTTGAAAAGTTTTTGTACTTTTACATTTAAGATATCTAAACAGAACGCTCAAAACCTTTTGACACCATTAGTGTTGATAATTAGCAGGGATTTTAACCCATGTCCTATCCGGTATTAAACTTCCCAGGGTGGTGTCCCTGCAGACGTGTTACACGTTCGCGTATACAAGAACGGGATCCCGTCTGTATTTCCCAGTTGCCGTTATATCAGAAGAAAACTAATTCACATCCAGTATTCTAAATCCACATAGTATGGTGTCCCTAGGGGTAGGGGTGTACTAAGTAACGACTAAATTGACTAAGTTGGAGACGTCCACCATTCAACTGACTGGTCTCCCTACACTACAAAAAATCTTTTTTCTTATTTTTCTTGTTTTCTTGTTTTTTCTTACGGAGAGAAAAAGTCTCTTGTATAAAGAAAGGTTGAGAAAAGCAAGAAACCTCCTGTAAAACCTTTGTATGCTAATTCCTACACAAAGATTTTTATTCTTGTTTTTTCTTAACTGAAGAAAATATTTCTAATATAATGATCACTGAGCAAGAATGTTCAAGAAATTAAAGTAGAACTTTCTTTTCCAGTCTTTACACAAGATTTGCTTCTTGTTTGTTCAAATGGAAAATATTGCAGAATCTATCCTGAAGATTATTATTCTTGCCTTATACCAGTTTTTTCTTTAGGATTTGTTTTTACCAGAATAACATTCTTGAACTTTCTTGTTGTCTCAATGTAGAATGTCCGAGAAACGTAATTCTTGGTTTTCATGTTATAACTTAAGAAAATGCAATAGTTTTTTAATCAGTTTCTTGAGCAAATACTGTTCAACAAAGAAAAGAAAAAAAAGAAAATCAAGAAATTGCAAAACAACTTATAACTAGCATGAAATTCTTAAATGTTCTTGAATGTTTCTTTATCCATAAAGTTTAAGAAAAGACGTTTCTTGTTTTTCTTGATGATATGTAAGGAGATATTATCATATTTTTCAGAACTCACTTGACTGAATACTAATAAGAAAAACAAGAAATTATGAAACAAGCTATGACTAGCAGAATATTCTTGAATGTTATTATGTTTCTCATCAAGAAAATTTAAGAAAGATGATTCTCGTTTTTCTTAATAATATTTAATGAAAACAATAAAAGTATAATTTTCTCCTTATATTCTTGACAACTACGTTTAAACAATTGGAGCATCAAGATATGAAAAATAATTTTGAGCTAGCATTGATTTTCTTTTGTTTTCCCAATACGAGAGTTAAGAAATATTTTCTTGCAGTAAGATTCTTCATTTTGCTAAGGATCATGGGAAATTACTCCCATCATCCTTTGCTGCGATTTTGAACTGGGAGTCACAGTTGCAAGTCACAGTGCTCCAGCTCTGTAGTTTTTTTGCCTCAGATGTCCTTTAGTTCTTACATTAACAGGGAAAAAATATGATGTGTTTCGTAAAGATGATTTTCTGCATCATGTGGGACCTTGCATACAACGTGGCTAGCTTTTTTAAAGTTTCAAAATGCTACCGAAGCCAAGGCCAAGCCGGATGCCCCCCTCCCCCATGCAGGTATGTTAGCCATCTTACTTGGAATACGATTTCCAAAGCTACTATTTCTGTAGATGTTTATCATAAACCAATCAGTAATTACAGAATATGTAAGTAGAGTGCATGAAATTCTGCAGAATACAAAGAATTGACTATAATATTTGTAAAGAAGGAAATGTATAGAGATGTTGGCCTTTACAAGGGGAGGGGGGGCGATATAAGAATTGATGATCATTCATGGTCTTTGTGTGTTGTTCTAGGCTCAGAAACCTGCTGGTACAAGGAGGATGTTCCCATCTCAACTTTGGAAAAGCCCATAACAAGAAGAAGTCTTCATTATAACTACAGCAACGGCAACATTGTAGCTCTAATGGTTTCAGATAAGGACAATTACTGTAAATGCAGAAATGTTCGCGGTGGATTAATGTTCGCGGTTTTTGCGGTGACCACTTCACCGCGAATTTAAAACCACCGCGAAAATTTTTCTATTATGATATTAGATTGCAGTCTATGGTGTTACCGCGAACTTAAGTCCACCGCGAAAAGTCCTTTTTTCCGCTACCGCGAAATTAAATCCCCGCGAACTTAAATACATTTACAGTAGTTATAGTTGGCTGCACGGTACTGTATCAGGAAAAAATGTCAATAAGCAAGCGTAGTTACAAAATGGTTGATTTTTGCAATCTTTGGTAAGGAATTAGTAATCGAGGAAAACACCACAAAACTTGTATGAATCATATTGATGATAATAAATATGATTGCCATCATGTATTGACATAACTGTCAACATTGAGTTGTTTGTACTCTTTATATAAGAATGTTAATCTAGTGTAAGAAACTGATTCTAGGTTTGTAGTTGCAAGAAATTTAGTCTTGAAGACAGAATGGCATTGCAGGCACAAAAAAGCTCAATCTTCATGCAAGAAAGCGATTCTTGTACTACATATAAGAAATTCACTCTTGGAGACAGAAAGTAATTCCTCATACAAGAACCTCAATCTTCATGCAAGATTAAGAATTCATTCTTGATGTAAGAAATTCATTCTTCAGCATGCATGTATTAGAAACAGATTCTGACCACAAGAAAACTATTCTAGAAGTTTTGGTCCATTAGCGATAAGAAAAAAATTCTTAGCACAAGAAAAATATGGGTTTCTTGAATTTTCTCAAAACAGGGATTCTTGTATACAGAATGATATTCTTGCTGAAAGATTAGTTTTCTTTGTTCAAGAAAAAACAAGAAAGATAAGAAAATTCATTTTTTGTAGTGTAGGCGTAGGGATGTACCAACCAACGAATAAATTGACTAAGTTGGAGACGCCCACCTTTCTCATGCAAATAAAAGCAATTAAAGAATTAACAAAAATGGAAACAGTAAATCAACCTATGTTACTGAACATCTTTATTCATAACATAAACAAAGTAAATTCTAACGGTCATGAAAGAAAGTCAGAAAACGAACAAGACAATAATAAAAAGATTCTTGTAACAAGAAAATGTACAAACAGCGCTACATCAAAGACATGAAAAATATAACCTCCTTGGTTACATCAAGCTAGGGAACAAGTTCCAAAATAGTAAAGAAAAACTTTAAAAAGTAGAGATGCTACATAAAATCATGAGCGTTAAATTGATAAAAACGAGGCAAACGTGAGGCATACAATCAATACTTCCATAAACGAGAAACATACTAAAATTGCAGAAGATAATGCATGATGTGGTCTACCAGGAAGGGGTCGAACTGGGAACAGGACAGCTCGTCAGAACGGTTGCACCAGCTGGGTGAATGAAATAGGGGAGGGGGCAGCGACATTGGCCGGTCTGTCTGGCAGGAACTGGTCAGTATCAAAACTACAGAACAGTTCGGCAGAGATGCCAATAGGCTGCAGCAAAACGTCCGCCAGCTCAAGCTGGAACTCAGACGTGTCGGGCTGTGTACGGAACTCGTCCTAACATACTGTGAAAACGGCTGAACATACTCGAGAAATTGGCCTTCCAGACATGCCACGTCCTACCAAGGAGGTTGAAAGAGGGGAAGGAGTCGGCTCATAATTTGTCCCTTTTGAACCATCTTCGACTCACTTTTGAAAAAAAAAAAACATTAACATTAAGGTGCAAATTGGTCTTGATTTACATACACCCAACCGACTATCGGCATTGTTTTTATTGTTCACTCTTATTGACAAGCAATTGCAAGTAAGTAACGGTCTCCGCACTGGTGTTCCAGTGCTGAATCAATGGGTCGAATCGGCCTCAGCACTGGTTTTCCAGTGCTGAACAATCGTCAGCGCTGGTTTTCCAGTGCTGAACGGCCTTGTTCCAGTGCTCATGCTCCCTCAGCACTGGAATTCCAGTGCTGAACCCAATGCGAGCACTGGATTTCCAGTGCTTAACTTTTCCGGTGCTGGACTTCTAATAGGGCCGGCCTCGGTCCCTGCCGCTGCCATGAGGTCATGACTAGCTCATTATGCGGCTTTTATGGGGAGTCAAACATGGCTTACAAAGGACTGCCGCCGGCACGCCGGAACAATAGGACACAGCAGGGTTTAACATCGCAAAACAAAGGCCGCGGCAAGGTGCTAATTTTGGGCCGACTCCTTTCATTTGAGGTCAGGTTGGGAACTGGGATCAAACTGACATACACCCAAAAAACAATGGCATTGTGGTGCAAAAAAGTGTTGTAAAACCTGACATGAATTTCACACAACCCTCATGAGCAAAAGGTGTGAGGCGCCATCACCAGGGTCATGAATGACAAATAGGAGA
>NC_049981.1:4868484-4872056 GCF_000003815.2 Branchiostoma floridae
TGATCTAACTACTAGTATACCTGGGCGGCTACAGTGAGAACTTCCTTTGGTATGCAATCGCTCGACACATCACATATCGCTATCAAAGGAAAAGGCCGGTGTCATAACGTTGAGAGATCTTTTGTCGGCCTAACAGCAGAAGCCATTTGTTTTGCATATAGATTAATCGCCTTCGAGAGAACTGTTATACGACATGGTGTGAATGAATACCTCCCGCGAGGCATTCTACCACCCTCTTGTAAGGCCACATTTGTAAGGTTTTATCCTTGATTGTATAAATAGGTAACGGGGGAATTTTGATATCGCAGCGTTGACCAAACACCCAACGAAAGCAGTAATGATTACAGACTTCAACCCCCGTACACGCCCGACAACACGTAGAAACTAAGTTTTCTATGCTGATCATGAGTCTCCGTAAGGTGAAGATCTTATTATGCCTCCAGGTGTGGTTGTACCTATTATTTTAGACGTCATTTTCATGTCTAACAAATGAGTGCTCACATTCATCACAGAAAGTTGAGAATGAACAAACAAGGCATAGCCACAAGTGGGAAGTACCAGAACATATCACGAGACAGATACATGATACAA
Organism: Branchiostoma floridae; assembly: GCF_000003815.2. Taxonomy (NCBI): domain Eukaryota; kingdom Metazoa; phylum Chordata; class Leptocardii; order Amphioxiformes; family Branchiostomatidae; genus Branchiostoma; species Branchiostoma floridae. Next base: position 4,869,076 of record NC_049981.1, read on the forward strand.
ACGTCCGGTGAGAGACAATAGAGGCACGCTTGCGAATGTGGTGAAATTTCACCAAATTGCACTACTAGTATTTTGGTTTATCGTCTGCTGTCATTGTATATGACCCCGGCGGTGGAAAGACTCTCCTGTCCCGAAGTTAGCCTGGCCAATCCACGGTAGACTGGATTCCAGGTTATTTTTGTACCCGCTCGATCTTCATGGATTGCAGCGCCGTGATCTTTACTGTTACTTTGCTGCACCTTAAGGTGTTTGATACAAACTTCCCCAAGTGCACAGTAAACATGAACACACTCATCATGCGTTGTCGACTTACAGTATCTTTGGTTTGGAATGTGGTAGTCACCCTTTGAGTCGGTGTGACAAATGGGCCTGTCATGCTCACGACTCTCTACACATACACGACTTATTAGCCCCATGCAGGACTGAGTCCGGCATGTTATGACAAATTTTCCCCTTTTAACGTTTATTTCTATGTACGTTGTAGAACCATTCGGTGCAAGCCGGGCTAAGAAAGCTACGAGAGGTGTGCCTCGATCACAACATTCATGTATGATCGACTTAAAGATGAGTCGCGCCCTGGACCGCCTGATCAAGGCAGGCACGCAGGCGAAACCCAACAAAAAACATACTGTATTGTCCAAACATTACGTAGTATAGCTTAAAGATACCGTGTTGCACCTTAGGGTGTTTGATACAAAATGTCCAAGGTATAGTACAGTAAACATGAATACACTCTTCATGTCGTGTAGACTCAAACATCAAGATGTTCTTGAGATACATAGCAGGACTGGTCTAACCATTTTAAAGCTAAGGGTACAAACCGACGTACGTGCAACTGCGAGTGCGTGGTGTCTACGTGCCACAACTGGTGCTGGTAAACGGGCTGCTAACTTTAGCTCGGTCTTGCAGATGGGGCATTGTGGACGGTTATAATTGTTTAACTTAATTCAAGGTGAAATATGGTCAATGAGATCAGCTGTGTTGTATTTTATAAGGTCAAAGGTCACATAACAGCGTTTAACGGTTCATTTCTTATGGAATCCTATACTGGTCTTCCCATAACTGTTGTTAGGCATAATTTGGAAAGATGTAAATGTTTTGAAGAAATATTAGACAAGTAAGAGAGGACGTCCTAGTCACAACGAGGTTTGATTAGAGGATGTAGTGCCCCACCGTTATACACATGGTTTAGCGTTTCTGTGTTTGTTTAGATCAGAATAAAATATGCGTTACTGATAAGTGATAACCAAAGGCATCCATGAGGGAGGGCCTCGAGGAAATAAGTACCACATAATCGCCCCCCCCCCTTCACGGAGATGTAAACAAACCGCCACTGATCACTAGAACAGAACCACTCACACTCACAGAACAGAGCAGAACCATCGCGACGATAATCACGCTTACCCAAAAGGATGACATGTCTCTTCCTCCTCCTGACATAACCTTAAACTAAGATGCCCCATCTCATGTTCTCCCTGGAGCGCCCAGCTTCCGATAAGGGCCCGGCCACCCACGTCACCAAGCGGCAAGCGGGTAGGTGGCACCCCGTGGCCGGCATGGGCCCGACGAACACGTGTCCCGGCATAGGAAGTAAACCCTTCAGTTTGACGTAAACCCGACCTCACTATCCTTCTGGGCCCCCAAAACGTTCATCGCTAGGTCGCTGCACGAAAACGTGGACGTATGGAAAAAAAAGCTAGAAAAATTCTTGGGACAAGGGCCCGGAAGTCCTTTTTTGGATAAAGAATAAAGTTCGGGATAAGAAATCCTTTAGAGGGCAGACGTAAACAGGACTCTCGTCTAGATCACAAACCACCAGGGCACATATCGAACAGGTCGTCATGTACACTGAGTAGCACGGAACAAAACTAAGTCGGCATGAAGAGTGGCTTCTGTATCATGATCATGCCCTACTTCCACGGGGAGTATTTCAAAATAGGAAAATCCCGACGAAGGAGTGTCCGTTTGCGTTTTAATCACAGTTAGCACGTTTCAAGATCCATACCCTGGGAGCGAGACAGGACCGGGTAGCTAGCGAGTTTAGTTCGGGGAACCAAGCCAGTCAGCCCGCCGATCTCACATTAGCGCTCCGGGGGAGTTTAACCCGAAGGAGTTATCGCTACCCTTTTGGGGGAAAGGGCAGGTGGACCTTACAAAGTTCCAGCCTTAAAGTTCTGCTGTTATTTTGAAAAATAGCTCATTACACCCTTGAGCCATATCTAGTCCCTGATTCGCTACTACAATAGCCTGCTGACCAACTGTGGTGTGTTGTAGCTGGCTACCTGGGGTGGTTATCAATCCTAGGTTCTCCTCTCTCTGACCAAGGGCATTGGAGAGCCATTCTACAGTCATCCTGCCAGACCCCAGCACGATAGATATTGAGATTGGGCTACGGTGTGGTAACCAGGCTCGATCCCGGCTGGCTCCCAGGGAAAAAGATCCACGAAACGCACATAACTTTGACCCGTATTTCAACTGAACCGAGAAGTTTTTACCCGCAAGTACCAACCTACCGTAACTTTCTATCTCCCTGTATGCCACAGAAGGTCGTTTAGCTCTTGATCTTCGAGCAGATGTTATAGAATGGCTTATTCATATACCTACATCAACATTGCAGCATTGGCCAGATGCCTTGATTCCTTGGAACCGCTGCCATAAACACTTATCTGGCCAGGCGCAGATTATTGCAAAATATCAATGTAACATGTAGCATGTTTGACATAATCATATTAATTTTAGTTTAATTGTATTGATATTTCTTCATGATAATACTTAACTTGTGTATCAACAACATCATACTACACAGTACATTAAGCCAACGTATCGCGACACTACGACACTAGCACATACAGCCCGGAACATCATCATGACTTACCAAGCATACAATTCCTCAATCATCTCTATCAACATACAATACAATACGTTACAAAAAAGTCAAACAATATTACCGTCGCCATGGCAATGCTTTTTCATTGCCACAC
>NC_049981.1:4872602-4877005 GCF_000003815.2 Branchiostoma floridae
GTGTGGCAATGAAAAAGCATTGCCATGGCGACGGTAATATTGTTTGACTTTTTTGTAACGTATTGTATTGTATGTTGATAGAGATGATTGAGGAATTGTATGCTTGGTAAGTCATGATGATGTTCCGGGCTGTATGTGCTAGTGTCGTAGTGTCGCGATACGTTGGCTTAATGTACTGTGTAGTATGATGTTTTTGATACACAAGTTAAGTATTATCATGAAGAAATATCAATACAATTAAACTAAAATTAATATGATTATGTCAAACATGCTACATGTTACATTGATATTTTGCAATAATCTGCGCCTGGCCAGATAAGTGTTTATGGCAGCGGTTCCAAGGAATCAAGGCATCTGGCCAATGCTGCAATGTTGATGTAGGTATATGAATAAGCCATTCTATAACATCTGCTCGAAGATCAAGAGCTAAACGACCTTCTGTGGCATACAGGGAGATAGAAAGTTACGGTAGGTTGGTACTTGCGGGTAAAAACTTCTCGGTTCAGTTGAAATACGGGTTAAAGTTATGTGCGTTTCGTGGATCTTTTTCCCTGGGAGACAGACGGGATCGAGCCTGGTTACCACACCGTAGCCCGATCTCAATATCTATCGTGCAGGGGTCTGGCAGGATGACTGTAGAATGGCTCTCCAATGCCCTTGGTCAGAGAGAGGAGAACCTAGGATTGATAACCACCCCAGGTAGCCAGCTACAACACACCACAGTTGGTCAGCAGGCTATTGTAGTAGCGAATCAGGGACTAGATATGGCTCAAGGGTGTAATGAGCTATTTTTCAAAATAACAGCAGAACTTTAAGGCTGGAACTTTGTAAGGTCCACCTGCCCTTTCCCCCAAAAGGGTAGCGATAACTCCTTCGGGTTAAACTCCCCCGGAGCGCTAATGTGAGATCGGCGGGCTGACTGGCTTGGTTCCCCGAACTAAACTCGCTAGCTACCCGGTCCTGTCTGGCTCCCAGGGTATGGATCTTGAAACGTCCTAACTGTGATTAAAACGCAAACGGACACTCCTTCGTCGGGATTTTCCTATTTTGAAATACTCCCCGTGGAAGTAGGGCATGATCATGATACAGAAGCCACTCTTCATGCCGACTTAGTTTTGTTCCGTGCTACTCAGTGTACATGACGACCTGTTCGATATGTGCCCTGGTGGTTTGTGATCTAGACGAGAGCCCTGGTGGTTTGTGATCTAGACGAGAGTCCTGTTTACGTCTGCCCTCTAAAGGATTTCTTATCCCGAACTTTATTCTTTATCCAAAAAAGGACTTCCGGGCCCTTGTCCCAAGAATTTTTCTAGCTTTTTTTTCCATACGTCCACGTTTTCGTGCAGCGACCTAGCGATGAACGTTTTGGGGGCCCAGAAGGATAGTGAGGTCGGGTTTACGTCAAACTGAAGGGTTTACTTCCTATGCCGGGACACGTGTTCGTCGGGCCCATGCCGGCCACGGGGTGCCACCTCCCCGCTTGCCGCTTGGTGACGTGGGTGGCCGGGCCCTTATCGGAAGCTGGGCGCTCCAGGGAGAACATGAGATGGGGCATCTTAGTTTAAGGTTATGTCAGGAGGAGGAAGAGACATGTCATCCTTTTGGGTAAGCGTGATTATCGTCGCGATGGTTCTGCTCTGTTCTGTGAGTGTGAGTGGTTCTGTTCTAGTGATCAGTGGCGGTTTGTTTACATCTCCGTGAAGGGGGGGGGGGCGATTATGTGGTACTTATTTCCTCGAGGCCCTCCCTCATGGATGCCTTTGGTTATCACTTATCAGTAACGCATATTTTATTCTGATCTAAACAAACACAGAAACGCTAAACCATGTGTATAACGGTGGGGCACTACATCCTCTAATCAAACCTCGTTGTGACTAGGACGTCCTCTCTTACTTGTCTAATATTTCTTCAAAACATTTACATCTTTCCAAATTATGCCTAACAACAGTTATGGGAAGACCAGTATAGGATTCCATAAGAAATGAACCGTTAAACGCTGTTATGTGACCTTTGACCTTATAAAATACAACACGGCTGATCTCATTGACCATATTTCACCTTGAATTAAGTTAAAAATTATAACCGTCCACAATGCCCCATCTGCAAGACCGAGCTGAAGTTAGCAGCCCGTTTACCAGCACCAGTTGTGGCACGTAGACACCACGCACTCGCAGTTGCACGTACGTCGGTTTGTACCCTTAGCTTTAAAATGGTTAGACCAGTCCTGCTATGTATCTCAAGAACATCTTGATGTTTGAGTCTACACGATATGAAGAGTGTATTCATGTTTACTGTACTATACCTTGGACATTTTGTATCAAACACCCTAAGGTGCAACACGGTATCTTTAAGCTATACTACGTAATGTTTGGACAATACAGTATGTTTTTTGTTGGGTTTCGCCTGCGTGCCTGTCTTGATCAGGCGGTCCAGGGCGCGATTCATCTTTAAGTCGATCATACATGAATGTTGTGATCGAGGCACACCTCTCGTAGCTTTCTTAGCCCGGCTTGCACCGAATGGTTCTACAACTTACATAGAAATAAACGTTAAAAGGGGAAAATTTGTCATAACATGCCGGACTCAGTCCTGCATGGGGCTAATAAGTCGTGTATGTGTAGAGAGTCGTGAGCATGACAGGCCTATTTGTCACACCGACTCAAAGGGTGACTACCACATTCCAAACCAAAGATACTGTAAGTCGACAACGCATGATGAGTGTGTTCAAGGAGCTTATATTGAGATATAAGCTCCTTGGTGTGTTCATGTTTACTGTGCACTTGGGGAAGTTTGTATCAAACACCTTAAGGTGCAGCAAAGTAACAGTAAAGATCACGGCGCTGCAATCCATGAAGATCGAGCGGGTACAAAAATAACCTGGAATCCAGTCTACCGTGGATTGGCCAGGCTAACTTCGGGACAGGAGAGTCTTTCCACCGCCGGGGTCATATACAATGACAGCAGACGAAAAACCAAAATACTAGTAGTGCAATTTGGTGAAATTTCACCACATTCGCAAGCGTGCCTCTATTGTCTCTCACCGGACGTTTGTATCATGTATCTGTCTCGTGATATGTTCTGGTACTTCCCACTTGTGGCTATGCCTTGTTTGTTCATTCTCAACTTTCTGTGATGAATGTGAGCACTCATTTGTTAGACATGAAAATGACGTCTAAAATAATAGGTACAACCACACCTGGAGGCATAATAAGATCTTCACCTTACGGAGACTCATGATCAGCATAGAAAACTTAGTTTCTACGTGTTGTCGGGCGTGTACGGGGGTTGAAGTCTGTAATCATTACTGCTTTCGTTGGGTGTTTGGTCAACGCTGCGATATCAAAATTCCCCCGTTACCTATTTATACAATCAAGGATAAAACCTTACAAATGTGGCCTTACAAGAGGGTGGTAGAATGCCTCGCGGGAGGTATTCATTCACACCATGTCGTATAACAGTTCTCTCGAAGGCGATTAATCTATATGCAAAACAGATGGCTTCTGCTGTTAGGCCGACAAAAGATCTCTCAACGTTATGACACCGGCCTTTTCCTTTGATAGCGATATGTGATGTGTCGAGCGATTGCATACCAAAGGAAGTTCTCACTGTAGCCGCCCAAGTAATACTAGTAGTTAGATCATGGGAGTGGCCTGACAATGTGGGGACCCCAACAAACTCCAAGGGTGGCGGAGCAGTACCAAATCCACATAGTCAGGTTACTCCCAGAATCTAACTGACTTAGAACATGGCCATCTTTCCGAAGCAAAAATACACTTTTTTTAGTCATTTAGAAACATGCAGTTTTCCTAGCTAGCGGACAGACAGGCTACATTCTTCTCCTATTTGTCATTCATGACCCTGGTGATGGCGCCTCACACCTTTTGCTCATGAGGGTTGTGTGAAATTCATGTCAGGTTTTACAACACTTTTTTGCACCACAATGCCATTGTTTTTTGGGTGTATGTCAGTTTGATCCCAGTTCCCAACCTGACCTCAAATGAAAGGAGTCGGCCCAAAATTAGCACCTTGCCGCGGCCTTTGTTTTGCGATGTTAAACCCTGCTGTGTCCTATTGTTCCGGCGTGCCGGCGGCAGTCCTTTGTAAGCCATGTTTGACTCCCCATAAAAGCCGCATAATGAGCCAGTCATGACCTCATGGCAGCGGCAGGGACCGAGGCCGGCCCTATTAGAAGTCCAGCACCGGAAAAGTTAAGCACTGGAAATCCAGTGCTCGCATTGGGTTCAGCACTGGAATTCCAGTGCTGAGGGAGCATGAGCACTGGAACAAGGCCGTTCAGCACTGGAAAACCAGCGCTGACGTTTGTTCAGCACTGGAAAACCAGTGCTGAGGCCGATTCGACCCATTGATTCAGCACTGGAACACCAGTGCGGAGACCGTTACTT
>NC_049981.1:4877105-4887089 GCF_000003815.2 Branchiostoma floridae
CAATGCCGATAGTCGGTTGGGTGTATGTAAATCAAGACCAATTTGCACCTTAATGTTAATGTTTTTTTTTCAAAAGTGAGTCGAAGATGGTTCAAAAGGGACAAATTATGAGCCGACTCCTTCCCCTCTTTCAACCTCCTTGGTAGGACGTGGCATGTCTGGAAGGCCAATTTCTCGAGTATGTTCAGCCGTTTTCACAGTATGTTAGGACGAGTTCCGTACACAGCCCGACACGTCTGAGTTCCAGCTTGAGCTGGCGGACGTTTTGCTGCAGCCTATTGGCATCTCTGCCGAACTGTTCTGTAGTTTTGATACTGACCAGTTCCTGCCAGACAGACCGGCCAATGTCGCTGCCCCCTCCCCTATTTCATTCACCCAGCTGGTGCAACCGTTCTGACGAGCTGTCCTGTTCCCAGTTCGACCTCTTCCTGGTATACCACATCATGCATTATCTTCTGCAATTTTAGTATGTTTCTCGTTTATGGAAGTATTGATTGTATGCCTCACGTTTGCCTCGTTTTTATTAATTTAACGCGCATGATTTTATGTAGCATCTCTACTTTTTAAAGTTTTTCTTTACTATTTTGGAACTTGTTCCCTAGCTTGATGTAACCAAGGAGGTTATATTTTTCATGTCTTTGATGTAGCGCTGTTTGTACATTTTCTTGTTACAAGAAACTTTTTATTATTGTCTTGTTCGTTTTCTGACTTTCTTTCATGACCGTTAGAATTTACTTTGTTTATGTTATGAATAAAGATGTTCAGTAACATAGGTTGATTTACTGTTTCCATTTTTGTTAATTCTTTAATTGCTTTTATTTGCATGAGAAAGGTGGGCGTCTCCAACTTAGTCAATTTATTCGTTGGTTGGTACATCCCTACGCCTAGGGAGACCAGTCAGTTGAATGGTGGACGTCTCCAACTTAGTCAATTTATTCGTTACTTAGTACACCCCTACCCCTAGGGACACCATACTATGTGGATTTAGAATACTGGATGTGAATTAGTTTTCTTCTGATATAACGGCAACTGGGAAATACAGACGGGATCCCGTTCTTGTATACGCGAACGTGTAACACGTCTGCAGGGACACCACCCAGGGAAGTTTAATACCGGATAGGACATGGGTTAAAATCCCTGCTAATTATCAACACTAATGGTGTCAAAAGGTTTTGAGCGTTCTGTTTAAATATCTTAAATGTAAAAGTACAAAAACTTTTCAAATCCCCGGGAAATAAGAGAATGTGCATGTTGTCACCCGCAGATTTTCATGCGCAACTTTTCACGCACACAAAACCCCATCTCTGTTAGCGTAAAAGTTTAGATGTGAAGTCTTGAATTTTCGTGAAACATGCATAAAAGTTCCGTTGTCGTGGTTTTCTAGGTGTTTGGTCGACATACTATCTATCTGACACAGTGACTAAATTTGTCACATCGCCGGATTCTGAGAATCACCACGATAATTTTTGCCATCTGTTCTACTCTTCGTTCCGTACACCTACAGTGCAGTCAAGGCCACTCTGACATTTCATACGTACCCCCTGGCCCTAGCCTGTGTTTACACAAGCTCTCTCGCCGGCTGGGCTTAATGACCCCCTCCCCATAGGGTGGCGGCAATTGTAGGGCCGGCCGCTAGGGGCTTGATTTTAGTCAGGCTACCCCTGGCCCCAGCCCTGGTCGTAACTCATTTTCTGTGACAGCTAATTGCAGCAGATTTGGCCAAACATCCTCCCCTGATCTCTGGCATCTTTGAACCACAACCAGATTTTTTGCCTCCATGGTTTCGGCTTTAAAAATCTCCAAACCGTGCTCATGTAGTGTCATGTCCCGTGCCTTTTCTTTGCCAAATTGTACCAACCCCCTTCCCCACCGACTCACGTTAAACATTCAAGTTGAGAACGGAGTGCCAGAGTGAATCGTGAACCTTAAATCGTTTCTGCCATGTTTGGGTCAAATCATGAGGTTTTGTTAGATCATTCTACCTATGCACAATGCATTTCTTTCCCGCTATAGTTGCAGCGTGTAACATGGATACCCTAGTTCTCTCTGTTAAAATGTCAATACATTCGTGTGTGGTTGTTACAAGACATGTTGGTATGTGTTTTGATAGAAGATAAATGTGGCGGAGTGGATACAAACGTGTTTTATTTTGTATCTAATCAGAGCAGTATATACCTCAGAGTAGCAATCCCCATTTAGACACATTTGGGAACAAGTAAATTGGGGGTCAGTAAAACCAGGACTGTTAACGGAAGTTTTTAATTTGAAATGACTCAGTATTTGATGCATGATAAACAAAAATCAACTAAACTATTCGATTAATCACTAGACAGTGGATAAGATGCCTAGTTTGAGACGGATTATCAGGGCGAGTTGCGAGTTATTTATCGTTTATACATCGCAAGTTCATTTCGCCGATGCCTTAGAAAATATGGATCGCGACACCATATTCCCATATGTACTGATACATCCCGGATCAATGACAAGCTGAAAGGGAACAGTGTCGCTTATTATTGTTAAAAGATTAGATAATATCAGTACGGGCGAAAATCATACGGCCGACTGTTGAAGCACACCACAAGAAAGACGGTCCAAGAATTCATTATTTAAATACGCTTCGTCAATTAACAGGAAACATTGTAGCCGTTAAAACTTAGCACTAGTTTTTAAGGTAGGCATAAAAGGGTTTAAATGTTTTGATTCGCTATTGTTGTTTTTAGCGTTTTAGGTTGCAATGTAGCAATCGTAAAGTACCCCCTTTTTGATAGGTACATCTCAATCTCCCGTTTTGATAGTTGGTTGCGTCTGAATCGCCCCCGTTTGGATAGTTACGACAGAAACAATGTTTTGAAAGGAATGAATTTGAACGACAAGCTGTGTTGATGTAAACTCCTGTAAAAGCAGGAATTCCTTGTATTAAAAGCAGACCGCATGATTTATTGTCACCGGACCACCATGGAAATGACAAGTCTGTGTCATCTGTGCCCTGTGGTGCTGGCTTTTCGTCACACCCGCAACAAGCGTTGTGCTAATCAGAAACGGTCTGTTGAACTGCCTTTTGTTTAGAGCCAGGCCTTCCAGGCGGTCCGGACTGCCGGACACTGGCACATGCGGGACACATTTTATTCCTCAAGCGGTCATTCTTTCTTAGCACGGCGTGGTGGGAAGAACGAACATTGCTATTGTAACAGTGGGTTCTAGCGCTGCCAAACTGACCACGCCAACAGCTCTTGAGCTTTTGTTGTTGTGGTTAGCACGTGTGATTTGTGATCCGGCTGCCCGGGTTCGGCGCGGGTTCGAATCCCGGGAGTCGGGATGTTGTTTATTTCTGTTCTGACTCGCCCCTCTAGTTGTTCACTGGTTCCCATGCCGATCCTGTGAGTAACAGGCTAGCGGATGTGCCATACAGGGATGTCGGTAAGCGTTTGGAAGTTTTTGTGTGTTTTGCAAACCTCTTCATATTACTCCTTTCTTTCCTGGTCATTAGAGAAGCAGTTAGAAATAAAATGTATCTCGTCTTCCACCGGTTTTGCAATACAATGATTACAGGTTCTTTCGCCCACGGGTAGCTAGTTTGCATATTGCCGATCTGACCTCGATATTATCTAGTGATGTTAAATAAGTTTCCATTGAGTATCCCTTCTTTAGTTTCTTAAAGAATCTTAACTTACCATTATCTATAGACAGTCTATGAGAAAATGTCTGTATGTAAAATTGCTTATTAACACAATTTAATCGGACTCAGGTATAGCTTTGAGTGTTTGTTCTTCTAAAGTGGTTAACATTGTCATCAAGTGACATACGTCTGTGTATTTAAGTGTGATTCTTCCCTTGTATTTAAAGAGTGAGATAGAGCCAGCTTAACAAATGGTAGCTTACGAGGTAATAACTCATGTACGCCATACATTGTGGATTACGATTTCGTGTGTGATTTGCCTTAGCGGCAAAATGCTCTGAGGCCAGATTAGTGGCCGTTGTGATGGAGTGATGTTGTGATGTTGAGATGAACGGACTTGTTCAAAATCTACAATGCATTTGTATACAACTTAAAAGCTCTGTCGTGAGTCATTTTCTGTGGTCCGTAATGGGGCCTGATATTTGATTAGATTAAATGAATGAAGTATGATATTCCTAAGATTGATACAGCATATAATCAAATTATTGCTCTTACATTTTAACGTTGTATTACCAATTCATAAAGATGAAATGTTTTCCAAATAAATCGTGTATATATATATAACAGTTACATATAGCCTATCCCAGATTCCTTTGCGACTTAGTTAATATTCATTAGTAGGGTTCGCAACGCACATGCGTGCGGCGGTGGTGTTTTCCGTGCGTGTAGCGATTTTCGATTGATCGCCGTGTAAAATTGAGAAAGGCCTAGAACTTCAAACTTACCAGAATTGTAGTATATAGTATGGAGGCCCTGGCAATGTAAAAATTTTAAGCAGGGGATAAAAGATTGTTGAGATATGGCCTTCGGGAAAATGCCTCGCGAGACGGGAAAGTCACTTCCGCGTTTATGTGTTCGAGCGCTCTGCGGGCATGGCGTTGCGTCAGCCAGATTTGCATCTCAGCCTTATTTGGAAGCAACCCGTATATGGTAGGATTGGATAGACAAGAAAACAAGCTACAATTTGGTACGTGAAACTTTCTTGTACCGCAATTTTAAGGTGGTTTACCTCCAGTTTGCAAATTTAGATGGCATTTTTCACCATTGATGTCTTATTTTTTCCAAAAGTTGCATCCATGTGTGTAACAAGTGGTTTCTAAGCTTTAAAATGATGTATAACATGTGTAGGTTTGTTGTGAGTTAGCGATGTGAATGTTCAACATGTGCGACTCGCTCCGTGTGGTGTGCCGAGTCCGGGCCGTGAGTTACGGCCGTAGGACCCTGCATGTTAGGCGGGTCCATAATTATCAAAATATTCTCGTTTCCATGTAAATAATTAGCGTATTGATATTCATTAAATTGTATACAGATAGCCTTTATAAGTGTAGATACATTGTATGTTCCGACACGTTTGTTTCAGGTTTGAGACGCAAAATTTTTGTTTTCTTTGTCACCAACTTCATGAAAGGAAACATCATTTGGAAATGTGTCCAACGTGAGCATATTTACGTTGAGATGATCACTGAAGTTCAATTTTTACCTTGTAAGATCCAAAAAATTAATAACATAGCAAGTTGTGTTTGTTGTTGAATGTGATATCAAGGGCATAGAGGTTTTTGCTGATATTTCCAATGTTAAAAGTTTTCAGATTTGCAAGATGCTGCATTGGGAATAGCACCTGGAACATCATAGAAGAAATTGAGATGGCACAGAGGGAGAATTACAATGTATCAACCATTCAAAGCTGTGCAGCTTAGAAGAGGAGCTACCAAGTCTTTTCAAACATATGTTGTAATGTCAAAGAATTATCAATTGTTCAATAAACTTGAATAAACCAGTTACAAAGTCAGGTGGTCATGGTTCATAGGTAATATCTTTATATACTTTTGGTCATCAGATGTCGTAAAAGTAGTATTTCCTGGTGAAATGTGATAGTTTTGATGGCAAATTTAGAATTAGCATGTGCCAAAACCCTTTAGTAGTAAGGTATGCTGATATTCAATGCTTATGGTCAGACTGTGAAAGGGAATAACTCAAGAAGGGGTTGACGGATCATCATGATTATTGGTATGTAGATAGATTAAGTGATGCTTCGTGTAATTAAATATTAATTATGCAAATCAGAATCTTATTTGCATAATTGATGTGGAAATTATCTAAACTATTTCTATTCTGTTATATTAAACATGTGATATTTGTCACTGAGATAGAGAAGAATGTTGAAAAGTAATTTTTTATGTGGACTTATATAAGTGACAGGTGCCGATGACCTTTGACCTTTTGAGATATGTTACAAATTAGTATTTTTGATTACACATAATCTCGTAACCATGTCTCTAGAATGTCTGCAATAAACTGTTAAGAGAATCTACTACATATTTCCAATAATATCTGAAATATCTTAGTTATAGGATGAACAGTTTATTGATTATCGCTCTTCAAAAAGGGGTCATCTGGAAATAATTGGCCACTTTTCCAGCTGTGCCATGCTGAAAAAACTTAATTTTCAGCAGGTTGACCTCACTTGTAGTGAAAGAAAAAGGCAAATAAACACCTTATCTTTACTTGATTGCTACGAAATACTACTTGGACTGTGCAGAAAAGAACTTTTGAGTGGCACAATGTTTTTACTTTCTTAATTATTGCTAATTAGAAATGCGATTTTCACACCTGGCGCCACACCTGCGGACACCGCCCAGCAACTTTAAAGGGCCATATCTCTGGAACGGAAGGTCCGATTTTTGTTCTGTATTTTCATAAATCAACACCCTCTATTAGGGAACACAAATGTTCTGATTCCCCTGGGTACAAAACAATTTCGACTGGAAACCCTATCATTAGTAGGATTTCCAGTGCGAAAATGGAAATTGCCACGATTTTTCATTGATCGCCCTGTATTATCGAAAAAGAACTGGACCTTCTAACTTACCAGATTTGTATACATGTATGTACTATGGAGACCGTGACAATGTAAAAATGTTAAAGCAGGGGTAAACGATTGCTGAGATGTCATTTTCTGAAAAGTGCGCTATGATGCAGAGAAGTGACTTCCGGGTTCAGGGGTCACTACACAAATACCTCTGACGTCAGCCTGATTTGCAGAGCTACGGTCCGGGATCGAGTCCAGGGGAGGGTGATTTTAAATCGTTCTTGTTTCCTTTTTACATCCATTTAATATAAACAATAGTTTCAGCACATTCCAATAACTAGAAAAAAACCGTGTACACACGCAAACCTTGGCAAAATGCCAGCTTTTTTAAAGCACTTGTTTTTGTATCTAATTAGAGTAGTATAAACCTCGGAGATGCAATGTCTAGTCACATTTTGGAAAAAGAAAATAAGAGGTCAATATAACCAGGACTGTTACCGGAGATACTGAATTTAACATCGCCCAGTATATGATGCATGATCAAAAATATCAACTAAACTACCCGATAAGCGCACCTCAGAGAAGACGGTACAAGATATATCTATTGTTTTACGCTTCGCCAATAAACAGGAAACATTGTAGCCGTTAAAACTTAGTACTAATTTTTAAGGTAGGCATGAAAAAGTTCCGGGTTATAATGTTCTGATTCGCTGCTATTGCTTTTAGCGTTGTTAGGTTGCAATATACCCATCGTAAAATAGATCCTTTTTGGTTACATTTCAATCCCCGTTTTGAAAGCTGTGACTATATCGTCCCCGCTTGGATAGTTAAAACAAACAAAACAGGCGGTCCCTGGCCGTCGTCTGGACATCGTCTTGGGATTGGTCACCGTGCTGACGTCAGTCTGTAAACATTGACAAATAGGAACTGCACAAGTACATTTTCCAACCAATGGCAGCCCTCAGAATAGCGTCAGTTTGCTTCCCACTAAAGATCGATCACTGACTATCTAGTCAGGCGGAGATGGCTCGGCGGACAAGATCGGCCGAGTTAGACGCGGCGCTTCAACTGGACAGTGAACATGCACAAGCGACTCAATTTCGGTGAGAGTACCTTGCTAATGATAGCATGTATTATGTGTATAATAGATACGTCACAAGTTGTTAAGAGTGACTAGAGCTAAATAAACCGAGAGCGTTACGATGTGAATCGTACCAGGTGGATTTTGGGACTGTGTGCTTGGGTTGAGTAACACTGCCAACCTTAATCTCGTGGGCCCAAATCTTACCCCAAACCGCCCGAGACCTTGGTCTTCAAAAAGTCCGCCAACATCGCGTTTCGGCAAGATAAAATATGAGTCCCATATTAACGGCATTATAGTTTTGGCATTTTTACAGCGTATTGTTGTGTAGGAATTAGTCTTCATCTGTGACCGTGTTTCGCCAGAGTTTTTTTTATTTTGTTTAGAGAATATCTTTCAACGTGGAAACTTCTTGGCAGTTTGTTACTCATACCACATGTTGTTTACGGCACAACCAGGCACAACCCTTTTGTTTTTGATCGGCCGAAGATATCAGCGCTCCATGAGGCCCTTCTGTGGAATTCCATTCGCCACCTTGCCGCCGCCGAACAACAAACGCTTCTGTTTCTCGTGGTCATATTCATCTGTTTCCCGTGGTCTTAAAGTAAAAGATACGATTTGTTACCGGGGTCCCCGTTCTCAATCATCTTTTTCTCTGCGTTTCACTCACCCTTTATCGTCTGTGGACTAGTACAGTCAAGCACGTATCCACAGTTCTATAGTAATACTGCTGAGCACGAGTCGTCAGTTAACCGACGATTGCCGGAACTGCCATACTCCCATCCGTCCTCCGATCGCCCGCCGTCTTATCACTCTGACTGTAGCCAAAACGGTACCGGTAATCTGATCACCCATTGTCCTCCAAGCAGTTTAATAGCGGTGAGCGTACATGTGACTTATTTCATTCTGTCTTATTACAGGCTGGCGATGATATAGCCGTTGTATACAGGATGCTTTTCCAATCACCTTTACCACCCTTCCACACGTAGAAGTTGGATATCTCTTGCAAATGCAGCCGTTTTACTTGTATGATGGACGAAATATTCTGTATACTGGTTTACGCAACCCGATGTACTGCATTTTAGACCCGATAGCCGTCGCTTGTGGCTTTTAAGCCGACATGTATATTGATATTGTGATGTGCCTTCGATCATGCGAAGCCAAGCCGAGAAAGAATATTTTGTGTCATTATTTCTTATTCACGGTGGTACATTTTATTTCTGAAACTTCTTTAATGATTCAAAACTCGGGCTACACCAAAAGGTAAATGATAATGCACTTTTGTGCCCTTTGGTTATAAGAGAAATAGACCTCATCGGTCAAAGTAACAGCACGTTAGCATCACGAGTATTGTTGTCTGGCTGCACAAGCGTTATCGCCGGTGCAATGAGACGAGTGGGAAAAGTCTTCGCCATGCATTCGGTACGTCGTAAGTTCGATCCCCGGCCAATATAGTATGACGTGTTAAATGTCGTGCTAATTTCTCAGCTTAGCACTCAGCATTCGGGAAAGAGTATGTAATTTGAACACACACCACAGCCAGTGTCCTGGCCCCCTACTGTAGTAATTGCATTTGTTTGGCCCAGGGTTACTCCAAGAACATGGGCGCCGCCCTATGCACCATGGAGCGGGAAGGACTTTGACTTGACATGACAATATAAGCGCTGTAATTCAATATGTATGACTTTTGCTATAAATTATATCTGAATTACTTTGATGCCTTACATCACTACCGACGGCCTGTAACTAACAGAAAACAACACTTTACCGATCCAGACATACAAAAGTTGCTAAGTTAGTATCACTATTGCAAAAATACTTCATATCAATCCTTTCTCACAATCTGTCCCCACAGGTGAACGCCGGCATGACAACCCCCAGGTTACAGGAAGAATCGACTGACAAGTACACCCCTTTGTCGCGATGGTTTGGTAACCAAATGAACATCACAGCAATAAGAAAAAAAGGGATTCAAGCGTCACACAACCATACAAAATGAAATAACAGAAAGATATGAAATAAAAACCTTCAAACGAAACAAAACAATCCTCATACATACACGACATCATTACGCCGAATGGTCAAGCAAAAAATATAACTGACCCACAATTCTACCCTAACGATACATAATATCGGGTATTTTGTTAAAAAATGTAATGTGCTGTATACTTGATGGTGAAACGAGTATTAAAACATGAAATCCTGGTTTATAACATCGGTCACGTCATCTTATTATACGCCATACCCAAAGCAGACTAAAGTCACACACAAAAACAAATTCCCTAGGGAATACCCGTAGAAAATACCCGTAGAAAAAAAATACCCGTAGAAAAATTCCTCGCATGCCTGCGGAATTCCTAGAATTCCTGTCAAACGGTCGCACACTATAAACATTAGGCTCGCCCCTGAGGCGTCGCC
>NC_049981.1:4887189-4890849 GCF_000003815.2 Branchiostoma floridae
GTACGATTGATTGATTGTACGGTAATGATAATCAAAGGTTGTATAACGTGAATTATCATAAAGCCAGATGACAGCGACCAATCAAAAGGCTCCATTTTCACAATAACCTACGTCATTAATATCCCATATACTACCCACCTTCGGGGTAACGGTCTCGTGCTCAGGGTATAGTCAACCATTACTGAGTAGAGGTATCCTTACAACGCTGATAAAGAGAGCCACAAATGGCGCGCGGTTCTAAGACGAACAAAATATGGGAATAGATCACAAACAGTGTCGTTACGGCAGGTGCAGGGAGTGGTGGTGAGATTTTATCGCCCAGCCATTCAGGTTAGAAGATTCGAAAGGTAGGGAGAGCAAGAATCCACCCCGGCCAGCAAGAAAAAGGGCCGGACGAACAAAAACTGGATTTCGTCTATTAATGTTATTATGTAATGTAATACGCTCTTCAGAGCTGATGATGATAACGTTAATGACCCACTTCCCTTCGGTGTATACGGTGCATTAATTCATGGCCGGTGTGACAGCGATCTCTCCCCCCCACGAGATCACTAGCGTTTTCGCCCCCCTTTAGCGTCCCCCCCGCCCAAGAACAGCTGGTTACTACATATTACAGGTGCGCTACCTGATATTATACTGCACCTGGGGAGTAACGTATATGGTGTGTTACCTGGTACCTATATGGCACCTTATTACCGTACCGTAAGATGTCATACCTCGAAAGTCGATACTATATTGTTCGGTGCAAACATGACATTGAAATGAAAAAGACAATTTTTGCAGCTGAGGTGGCATAAAAACAGTGCTACTGCGAACGTATAAATCAACACCGTCTATGGTACGGAATACGTCAGCTATATGTTTTCAATTTGTCACAGTATTTCTTTCTTGTGCTGGAAACATTTCCAAAGCACTAACAAAAACACACGTGAATAATAGTTTCTCATTATAAACACTATCTACGCGCAAGTTGATATAGCTGTTGCTAAATGCTACACAAACACTGGTAAAGTACCAGTCTTAAGAAACATGGGTAAATGCATCAGTTCCTAAATACTAGAAAAAACAGTAATGATGGAGGTGAAGATATCCCTTGGCCAGGTGCATATACCAAAATGTGCGTTATTCTAATTAATACCTAATATTTGCATAATTAATAAAGACATTACATAGTTCTTTTGTGGTCACTTCATGGTAGAGACTTCATATTGGAGATATGAGGGTTGCTTGAGGACAGGTGAATACAATGAAATACATCTTATGTCAAGACTCAGGTATATGCAATCATGGGAATACAAGGGACCCAACCATCCTTGTCTGAAACAAGTTCAACTATCTTATTACCATGTATTTACGTTAATATTGATACTATGAATGGAGTTATGTATCGTGTACTTATATCATTCTGAAACTGAATTTTGTGATTTATACCAATCAACTTCTAAAATGTCATGTAAACCCGTTTTTTTTGGGGGGGGGGGCGAAGTCGCTAAAGGGGGGCGAGGTAGGGGTGCGAGATCGCTAGTGATTTTGCTATAGGAACCGGCCATGAATTATGGCAACGTATACACCAAAAGAAAGCGGATCATTAACCCTATATTATAATCATTTTATTTGTAGGTTCTGTATTTGGTAGCGTTTATAACAGTGTGACCATAATCAGATAATGCAGGGTCAGTCTCGGGCTGCTGTAGTGAGCAGTGGTCATGATCAACAGTATGAAGATAGAAAAAGAAGAACTTTATTGCGCGACTACTGTAACAGGTACAATGTATGGCAATCTGAATATACATGGGAGTTGAACTATATACTATTGCAAATACCTAACGACTAATCTAATCTAATGACACATTAGAAACAATCTAGTTAATATCATAAAAGCTAATACTTTAGATCATTATGTCAATATAGCATTGTCTCGTATTTACAAGGAGTTGTAAATGAATTGGCCTACGTAGGCAGATATATGAACAGGACATGGTAATATCAAATTGAATATCTCTGTCTTAGCATGTGGCAGTAAAATATCGGACTTAAATTCAATTGATTGAAATAACTTGTTACGGTCTTCTGCATAAATATGAACCTACGTAATCAAGCAGGCCAGGGCCAGTCTCAGGCTACCACTGAATCCAACCCAAACACCCCAGATGCTGTTAGTAATGAAAATTGGTCATGATCACCAGTAGGACGATATAGACCAGCATAATAATTTTGGGCAGGGCCAATCTCAGGCTTTCATGAAATCCAACATAAATACCACAGCTATTGTTGAGGCTAGTGTCTATGATCAGTCGACAGGATATTCATACTGAGCAGAGCCAGTCTCAGGCCATCACTGTATGCAACTCAAACAACAGAGCTATTGGACTGACATTGGCCATGATCACCGGTATGAAGATATGAACCATCGGTTATACTTGTCAATGACCTTTTCAATCTTCAAGACTCACCACACTGTGGATGGACAAATTTCATTTTATTTACTCTTTTGAATATTTGTGAACAACTTCAGCTGCATGAAGTAGAGGTCGAATGTATTGAGTATGATACCTTTTCAATGGCGGTTGTCATTGTCTGCACTGGTGATCTTTTTAATACCACCTGTCAAATTAATATAAGGAGAAAAATCATCAGAATGGCCACACGCCTGAGGAAACTTTATGCTTTGAAATGCAACAGCGAAAACAGGCAGCCTTTAGATGTAAAGATTGTACAAAACACAGGAAGGCTCCAAATAGTATATAGCACAGAATGTTCGGCCATAGTCCCAGTCCTCACACAGAAGAATTGAGTAGGGCTTTTAGAGAATTTTAACAGCAGTGTTTTCCTTCATGTAGCATTGCTGTTTTTTCAAAAAGAGTCACGACGTGTGGGCTGTATTAATGAGAGTGCATGTGGACATGTGAACACGACTAATGAATAAACTATACGTAAAGAAAATGTTTTATTTGTAACGTTACAGCATGTGTGACAGGTACAGTATATGAAGAAGAACAAAATAGACGGTAGATTCGTTTTTTTAATAGTTTGTTTTCATTAAATTCATGCAAAATGCTAACTGTCAGAGTAATGTAATATATCGAATAAAGCATTTATCAACACGCCCATCTAAATAAGGCTTTCCCAACTCCGCTGCGCAGCAGCCACACCGAGCTCTGCAATTGGTCGATTTTTGGCCGATTAATGTTCCTTAGAGCACTCTCGTGACGTCAGCTTTAGACAATCACCACGCCCACGTAAGTAAGACTAATCAAACATTGTTTTTCCAACTCCGTTGCGTCACAGCCACAACGAGCTCGCATCTGAGAGGCACCGGTGCAACAAGAAGACTGAGGATAGCGCTTCGTTACCAAGAGAATACTAAAGTAAATAGGCCGCCTAAGTTTGGAGGTAAGTTTGGAGAAACGTAAGGTAAGTAAATTTTCCGTATTCAAATCCCTTGGTGAAAAGTAATACGTTATGACCTAAAATATGAAGGCATTTGGAAACCTTCAAGACGTAAAACGATGCTACAGCCAAAAATGTATGGCTGTAGCATCGCTTCTAAATAACTTGACAGGGCTACATCATTAGAGAGCACGTGAAATTCAAACTTTAAAACATGGGGATAGGGCATGTTCCTCACTAGCCGATTTTATTTCTTTGGATTTTTTTTTA
>NC_049981.1:4890949-4893260 GCF_000003815.2 Branchiostoma floridae
GGTGCACCCATTGCTATTCCCTTTTCCACTGTTGCCATCCTGTAGTGAACTGTGGTGTGGTTACACTAACTCTGAAGTCCTGGAAGTAGTTCTGAATCATGGTTCTAATGGTCTCTGGCACCCAGAAGAAGTTCAGTGCATAGTGGATTACGCTGTGCGGTACTGCCCCATATGCATTGGTGAGATCTAACCACACTACGTGCAAGTCCTCCTTTTGGCGTCTTGCCATCTGAATCTGTTGCCAAATCGTGCTTGCGTGTTCGATGCATCCAGGAAAGCCTGGCACCCCTGCCTTCTGGACTTCAGTGTCAATGTAGTTGTTGGCGAGCAGGTAGGTTATCATCCGCTTTGTTAAGATGGAGAAGAACAGCTTTCCCTCTACATTCAAAAGTGATATATTTCGGAACTGTTTGATGTCTGTAGAAACCTTCTCCTTTGGGATCAGTACTCCTCCTGCTCTTCTCCAAGCACTAGGGATACACTGTTTATTCCATGCAACTCTAAAAAGCTTCCAGAGCAGTCTCACAACCTTTGGACACTTCTTGTATATCTGATAGGACACACCGTTTGGCCCTGGTGCTGAACCAGCCCTCGCTTTCTTGATAGCCGTCTCCAACTCGCTCCACCTGGGGAGGGATGCATCAAAGGGTATTTCGGGTTCAGTTGGTCTGGGTACGTACCCTGGAGACCCCAACTCTTCATCTCTCTGGGGATCGCTGTACGTTTGTTTGAGATGCAACTCCAAATCTTCCCTAGAAATCTGAAGAGAGCCTCCCTTCTTTTCCTCAAGCAAGTTTCTAGCAAACTTGTATGGGTTTTGTACTTGTACCATTATACAGTAGAGAGATTATGGGATGACTTACATTGGAAATATCATGCATTCCAGTACGTCTCGGTTGGTATCTTTCTTTGAAGATATGATATCAACTTTATTTATCTAGGTGTAAGTCTTCTGCTTGTGCTGGTTTGTACCAAAGTATCGTTGAAGGAATATGCAGATGATTTCATAAATACATTTACGCAATAAATGGGATAATGTTGTTTTTTTTTTCTTACAGATATTTCTGGGGCAGTTAAAATGTGACAAGCTGTCAAAATGGGTATCACAACAAAAATTATAAATGCATCATCCATCAATTTCTTCTAAGTACTATTGGCCTTTAAACCGAATAGCACTTCACTAAAGAATGAATCATGTTGATCAATGAATATTTATTGTTAAAATGATAAAAAGTATACATATATATTGTAAATGGAAATGCAGGTATATAAACTAGTTTTAATCTCATGGATATGCGCAACAGTGTAACAGGCTTCTGAAGAAAAACTAAGTGTAAACAAATATAACACAAAACAATACAACAAGTTATGCATAGTATATGCAAACGTCAAAGCTGAAAACGATTAAATTTACAGTCAGACTCTGTTCCATACAAGCTCTCACTACCCTGGGCTCCGTGGAGACCTATAACGAAGGGCCTGGCCTACAAGGGTTGCTAGAATCAAACATTAGGCTCACATTAAAAAAAAACCTTAGCTAGGCTAACACACAAGGCTTAGTAATGCTCACATACAAAACTAAGTCAGGCTAACATCCAAAACTTAGTGCATGGCAACGTTCAAATCTTATTCAGACTAACATACAAAACTTAGTCAGGCTCACATCCAAAACTTAGGGTAACAAACAAAACATACTTAGGATAACATACAAAGTGGGCGAAAAATACAAAATTAAATACAGGAAAAACTTTTATAGGACAGGAAAATGTAAGTACAATTGTAATATAAGTACAATTGTTTTGGCATTTTATAAAGAGTGTATCTAGCAATTGCAACTGTTTGCATGCGTGGAAGACACATCAAGTCAGTCACGAGAAGATGAGTATATTCAAACTTCAGAAAAAAGAACCATAAACGTTAACATACTCCTAGCAATGTGCATAGTACATATGGCGGTGTCGATCTCTGCTTTCAGGCCATTTGGCTACACCACTTTGTGAATGGGTTTTCGTCAAAATGCAACTTGTTTCAGATGTTCCAAAAGATCTATCCCACTTTGGGATTCTCCTCAAAAGCCGAATTCTTAACACAAATATTATTTAACAATCCTGCCCTGTAAGATTGTTACATTCTAGATGTCCTTATCCTGCACTTTAAGATACGGTAGGTATATACGCGCAGGGCACAGGCGAGCATACCGGAAATATTCCTTATTAGGCAAAGTGGCATTCAAGTCTCTCCAGACATCATCAGACTTGTCAAACACATATACTACGTGTTCTTCTTCATCCTCATTATGATCATAGCAACA
>NC_049981.1:4893433-4896177 GCF_000003815.2 Branchiostoma floridae
ATTTTCAGCAAGGTAGTATAAAGTTTGATCAACTTCAACGAGGTGCTCATTTAGGCAATTCAAATGGTGTTCCGGTCGCAGCGACTTAGATATTGAAGACATACTAGCATTTTTCCACACATTCTCCGCATGGTTGTATTTAAACACAGACCGATCGTTACTCTCTCGATCACGAGTCAGGACGTAGATGTTGTTATCACTGGTGACTGTCAAATCCATGGCTCCAGGACGGTCTTTACGATTGTAACTGCAGGTGATGTACTTCCCTTCCAGAGGGTTCATGAAGAGGAGATCACCGGAACTGAAGAGGGTAGAACACATAAGCAACAGTCAATAAAATGGATTTGCATACCCTTTTTCTAGGAATGAGGCCAATGTCACAGCATGCACTGACGTTATCTGTCAAATCTAACCTTGTAGCCTCAGAGAAATTAAATTCAGTAAGTGTTGGGATTTGACCCAGGGCCTTTTTATTGTATTCCATGGAAAATGTGTATTGCAGGACGTCAAAATGTGGAATAACCCTGTATAAGGATTGTAGAGCCAGAAGGTAAAACGAGGAAGTATATACTGACTTAAAATCAGACAGCAGAACCATTTCTGTAGTCCTCCCAAGTCTAGGTTTCAGGTCATTGTTTCCTTTCTCTACAAAATTCTTGATGACCTCAGAACTCCCAGGATCCTCCCTGATCAGCGAATGTTCCAAGATGGCTGCCGTGTCATCTGAGGTCAGTTGGCCGAAGCGGATGTGAGTGAGGATGCTGGGTAGGTGGTGCAGTCTGTGGGGTACAAGAGATTCAAATGGGGGTGTTAAACATTTAGACATTGAAGAGGAAAATTTAGGTATCTTAAGTCTCAGGGAAAGACAGGTAAAATCATTCATCAAAAACTGCAAGCTTCTACAGTCATACATGCAAATGATGCAATGCAGTATGTAGACAACGATACCTATAATTATATAACACCCACCTATCCTCCTTGCTGTGCTGCACCCATCTCACCACAGCCTCCCACACTGTTGTCTCCTCTTTAACATCCAGCTCATCGTGGCTGATGATCTCAGTCAGTTGATTCACACTCAAGCTGCAAAACTCCTCACTGAAGGAAAACTGTGGAGGAACAGTTTACATGTTGGATAACCCTTGACACAAGGCCTGTTAAAACTGAACAGTAAACACTACAAGTTAGGGAATACTCCTAGGCGGCATAGAAAAGTTACCGTCACTTGGGTTTTGCAAGACAATTTAGTTTCAAGATTCATGATCTGCAAAGGTGACCTACTATCAAAATGTAAGTCCCACCTCAGTAAAGTTTATATCGATCCACTCCACACAACGCCTCAGGAGAATATCTACAGAAAAAACATCAGCAAACTTGTACATGTCCACACAGGTGGAGCGCTCCACATTCATGGCCATATAGCTGATGCAGGTGTCTCTCACATAGTCCAGTTGGAGGAGGTCGGCTGCCTGGTACAGGGGCTGCACTTTGTCCAGGGACACATGCAGAGTTCCCGAGTAGATGTAACTCAGGAGCTCCCCAAATATGTCTGCATCCAAACCCTGCAAAACAGTTAGTAATAACAATGTGCAAACATTCAACAAATAAGGTATCATTGTAAGGGTGTATAAAGTATTATCCCAACTTCCTCACATTGACAGACGACTAGAAAGCCACTTTTCTCTTGAAATCGCAGAACCCACAAATTTTAGAAAATGTGGGCGTTTCGTCTCCCTCTGCTTCCAAAAAAGAAGTCAAACCCAACCTGTTTAGAAATAGCCAACACTAGTATTAGATTAGAATATTGGTTATGACTGTCCATTGTCACTATGTGTATACCATGTACTTGCAATTAGCCCTCGGGCACGAACTTGCAAATAAACTTCTATAGAGAAGGGAAATATATCACAATTTGCTTGATTATCTTAATTTGAAGGTCATTTTTTCTCCCATTCTGTTATCTTATCTCCATAATCTCTCTCTTTGTTTGAAGATACATGCTCATAGTAATGTGGCCAAAAACATGAACTTTGACCTCAAAATTTCAAAGAGGTCAGTAGGTGGGGAGGGGGGCATATCTAGAGAAAGAAAAGTTAAACATTTGTTCGTTTTGGTAAACAATGAAATTACCATGTTTTAGATGTTCTCTATGGTACGTAGCATCTTTGGAAGTTCTCTGCTTCACTCTATTCTAACTCAATTCTACACCAAACCTACCTGTAAAGCAACCGTCTTCTGACGACTTTCCGCCATGTCACTTGTAAACATGGCCCTGAAGTAGGGGCTGGCCGCCGACAGAACAAGCCGATGGCAGGGAAACCGCTGGCCCTCAACTTCAAGGACGACATCCTGCAGTACCCCAGCCTTCTGTAAGTCACCTACAGTTCCAAGAAACCCGTGCAGATAGCTCTCGTCTTGGTAGGAACGAGGACGAACTGTGCTGACGTGGGCTTCTCGGTCTGCGGCAGCCATGTTGATGATGATGGTATGCCCGAAGGGTCAAAGGGTACGTACTCTAGACAAGCACTGATTACCCGTATAATGTAGCACTGATTACCCGTATAATGTAGCACTATGAATTCTTCCATCATTTCTTGAGATGGAAGATACCAGTATCTGATGTAAATAACTGATATTGATACCTGTACCACTGGCAAGAAGGTTATGTTTTACTCGCCGTTCTTTGAGCGTTGGTTTGATAGAGTGAAAATATACCCCCATTACACGATGCTTCAACATGATTT
>NC_049981.1:4896323-4910598 GCF_000003815.2 Branchiostoma floridae
ACATAGATGTTTTGCAATAAATGTGATGAATGTAGTGATTTTTGTTTCGCTAAGAAGCCCCTCAAAGCTGAGAGAATTTAGAAAGGATGCTTTCATAGAAGTAATTATGACACAATTTAGTTTTAACCCTCTTCAAAGTAAAATTGGTCGTTAGACAGAATAAAACAAAACGACGACTATATTTCCGTCAGTAAATATTCATTGTTCAAAAGTGATACAAACTTTTCATTCATTTTATGGATGGGACTGATTACTTCCATGTACTCATATTGACAACAAATGACTTAGCTACTTCTCTTGACACCAGATTCCAAACAGATATGATTATAACTGACTTTGCTAAGGCATTCAACAAAGTGCCCCACAACCGACTTCTCATGAAGTTAAAAAAACTACGGTATTTCAGACCAATTGCTCAAACGGATAACGAACTTCTTAACAAATCGTAAACAAAGGGTAGTGGTTGGGGGTGAACACTCTGAATGGTCCTTGGCCCATTACTATTTCTTATCTATATAAACGACTTAGCTGACGACCTAAATTCCAACATTAGACTCTTCGCAGATGACTGTGTCATCTACAGGGAAATCAAAAATGACCAGGACAACTCACTGTTACAAGATGACATTAACAAATTAGACAAATGACAAGAGGAGTGGCAGATGAAATTGCATCCTGACAAATGTCATGTCATGAAGTTCACACATAAACGTAAACCCAAATTATATGACTATAGGCTAGGTAACCACATTCTGACGGAAACCAGTAATCACAAATACTTGGGTGTTACCTTAAATAACCTACTATCATGGTCCAACCATATAGATAACATTACATGCAAAGCAAACAAGACCCTTGGATTCGTTAAGCGCAACTTATTTGACTGCCCCAAAAAGGTCAAACAAAAAGCCTACACTAGCCTGGTCAGACCCCATCTTGAATATGCCAGTGCAGCATGGGATCCTTATCAGAAAAACCACATTTCCAAACTCGAAGCGGTCCAAAAAAGAGCGGCTAGATTTGCTTCAAATGTCCCGAACTGTCCAGATTCTCAGATAAGCGCCACCAAACTAGTCTCGGACCTGGGTTGGGATACACTCAAAAATAGAAGTACAGCCAACAGACTTACCATCCTCCAGAAATCTAGACAAAATCTCCTAGCCCTACCGGTGGATTACTATTTGCAGCCGAACCCAAGGCAATCTAGACATAGTCACCCAAACTCATACAAACCCATTAAGACTAATAAAGACTGTCACAAACATTCATATTTCCCAAGAACCACTATCGATCGGAATACCCTGCCATACTCAACCACCCTTCAAGCTAATCCCGTCAAGTTTAAGGAAGCGGTGTTGCAACACCTGAGGAACGGTCAATAAACAGCAGCACTACACCCTGGATAGTTTGCCCCAACAAAATAAGGGGTGTTATTCAGTACAAGAACAAGAACAAGAACTACTGTCCCAATAGTTTTAACCATTCATTTAGAAGTTATGTATGTAGTTTTCTTTGTTCTAATTGTTTATTTTCATTATGTTTCTTTGTATAAGTAGACCCGACCTTGTAGAGGAAAGTTATATTCCTGTTGCAGGATCCTCTCAGATCATTTCTGTGAATTCGAATAAATAAATAGATAAATAAATAAATAAATAGATAAATACACATATTATATGCTTCCTTAACCTGCGCACTATTAAACGAGGAAAAATTATGAAATTATTTTATGCCTCTCCTAAGATACCGTGGGCATATACGTGCCACAGGGAAATGAGGTCCACGCGCATCATAGTCATTATTAGGCAGGGTGGCCTTCAAGTCTCTCCAGGCATCAGCAGACCTGTCATACACATACAGCAGGTTTCTGCATCTTTCCTCAGGGTCGCTAGTACAGCTGAACAGTACATGTAGCTGGTTGTCCAGTACGAAAAGACTGGGAACATCGTGGATATCAAAGTCTCCTGGGTTCGGCCAGCTTTGCAGTGTCTGCCATTGGTCTGACTCTGTGTCGTACACCATAGTCTGAGTTAAATCCATATCGGTACAGAAAATCTCTGTTCCCATGGCGACGGCTGTACAGACTTCAGGAAAGTACCCTGGTGAGGTCCTCTTGCACCAACAGTCCTGGCTCGGGTCGTAGCGATGCAGTTCGTCGCTTGTAAGGAAGTAGAGGTGTGGGCCACAGGACAATGCTAGAACATTGTAGACGGCGGATAGAGTATTGTCAAGCTGCAGCTGTGAACATTCCTCCCAATGGTCTGTGGGCTGGTTGTACTTTATCATCAATAACACGCCTTCATCTTCATCAACAGCAAGATAGTACAAAATGTGATCAACTTCAACAAGGTGCTTATTGTAGTATTCCAAATCTTTTCCCCGCCTCAGCCACTTAGATACTGAGGACATACCAGCATCTTCCCACAAATTCCCCGCATGGTTGTACTTAAACAAGGATAACTGAACGCTACGCTCTTCCTCACAAGTCAGGACGTAGATATTGTTATCACTTGTGACTGTCACGTTTGCTGTGTCAGGAAGGTCTTTACGATCATAACTGTAGCTGATGTACTTCCCTTCCGGAGGGTTCATGAAGAGGACATCACTGGAACTGATGAAGAGGGTAGAACACATAAGCAACAGTCAATTATAATGGCCACAAAACTCAACCCTTTCCTCAAGAATGAGGCCCACATCACTACATGCACTGTTGTTATCTATCAAATATAATATTGCAGCCTCAAAGAAATGAAATTCAGTATGTGTTGGAATTAGGCACAGAGAATGTTAACACTCAAACACCAATTTGGAAGCCAAGAGTAAATATTGAAGTGCTATTTCAATGCAATGTGAAGAAAAATGCCTTGCTTGACTTTGTCGGTCAATGTCTACTACACTCTCTCCAAAGTTATTTTTTAAAGGAGATTGATACATTTCTGTGGCAATTATAAAGGAAAGTCAGTCTGGGGTCCAAATGTACAGGTTTTTTAACTAAGTTTTGAGACCCACGCCTAAACTACTTATAGTATGACTATCAGATTTTCAGAGGATAGTAAGTACGTAAACTAAATCATTACAAGACCCTTTGTGTCATTATCTAATAATGTGACCTTATGACGTCATTCAGCTAAGTGAAAAATGAAAAAAGGGCGGCCATCTTGGATTTTGACCAACAACGTCTTGAAATAAGCATCATCATCATAAGCATACACTATAAATTATGAACGATAAATGTTACATTGAATTTCATAAGATTTAATCTATGTAATTTAAAAAAAAGTATATAAATCTAACCAAGAAAAACTTGTTTAAATCTAAAGTGACAAATTTTGGCGAAAATATTGCCGTTGCCTTAGTAACAGAAAAATAGCGAATTTACTTAAGCCACAGCAATTACATTTTATGGATGACATGCTCTGCAGACTGCAAAAAATTGTGCGATAGGGCGAAAAAAAACAAGATGGCTACATTTTCAAAAATAGGCACCATTAAGTTGTGATGAATGTTGTAACAAGAATTACAGGGACAAAACATGGTATCAGAGCCAACAAGGCATTCATTCCTGTATTCAAGACAGTGACACTAGTGTGGCAGACTAACATCACCAACAAAGTTGGTAACCACACTCATGGTTTCCATATTGGTGTCACCTTTACAACAATCCAATAAGTTTTATTTCTACAACTACAGTACTGGGTACCTCGGGAGTGTCACTTCTACAAGTACAATTATTAGGCTACAACACAACATATTTGCTCATTTTCTTACTTTGTCTTCATGTTGACCATCCCTGCAGAAGAAAAAAAATCTTGTTCTTTTTTTTTAAATCAGGCGAAAATTAATGCGCTCGCTGATGTCATCCATAAAATTTACTTGCTGTGGCCTTAGGTGACGTAAAACATTTTGTGATAGAATACCAACTTTGGTAGCTTTACCGCTAGCCTTTCACGAGTTACGCGACATGAAATTTGCTGAGGGACTCAAAATTCCCCTCCCTGTTCAGAATACGGTTATAATAATTAGAGCAAAATGCTCTGATCTTTTGCAGAAATCATGATAATGAGCTGATATTATCAACACATTATCATATCAAAGTATTCCTCTCATAATGACTAAGCAATGTATGCACAATCGATATGTATCATCGATAAGAATAGAAACGAAAATTTTCTTGAACAAAACATTTTGAAGTCTGTTTGGACCCCACTAGGTCATTTTAGTGGCAAAAAGGAAACGTGTTTGTATTTGCAACATAACTAAGACAGTGAAAATGTGTATTGTAGGACCTCAAAATGTAAAATACCTTTTTACAAGGTTTGTAGACCCNTTAATCGTTTTCAGCTTTGACGTTTGCATATACTATGCATAACTTGTTGTATTGTTTTGTGTTATATTTGTTTACACTTAGTTTTTCTTCAGAAGCCTGTTACACTGTTGCGCATATCCATGAGATTAAAACTAGTTTATATACCTGCATTTCCATTTACAATATATATGTATACTTTTTCTCATTTTGACAATAAATATTCATTGATCAACATGGTTCGTTCTTTAGTGAAGTGCTATTCGGTTTCAAGGCCAATAGTACTTAGAAGAAATTGATAGATGATGCATTTATAATTTTTGTTGTGATACCCATTTTGACAGCTTGTCACATTTTAACTGCCCCAGAAATATCTATAAGAAAAAATAACCCTCTATTATCCCTTTTATTGCGTAAATGTATTTATGAAATCATCTGCATGTTCCTTCAAAGCTACTTCGGCATCAAACCAACACGTACAGAAAACTTACACCTAGATAAATAAAGTTGATATCATGTCTTCAAAGAAAGATATCAACCGAGACGTACCATATTTCCAATGTAAGTCATCCGCAGACCTATAATCTCTCTACTGTATAATGGTACAAACATTCACATACAAAACGTACTAAATTACCAAAGCAATGTGAAAACTCGTTGTAACTGAAGCATATTTTTACAACGAGTTTTCAATGAAAACAGTAAATAAATCAAAACCTAGAATGTACGTTTATCTGTGACGGTAGTCTACATTATGTTACAATTTTAAGACCAGAGGTCTGATCGAAGGTTTGTTGGTAGGCGCTTTATTTTGTGCACGGATATATGGTCTTAAAATTGTAACATCAATCAAAATAAGTCACAAATCAACATCTTATAGTATTAACCTTTCTTTGGGTAGCCCTGACTGTATTTCTCCTGATTCCACGGCCGAGTAAATAAAATCAAAATCAAACCCTTCCTTCGAGAGAGAAAAAGACAGACTGCTACAATATCAGGGTAATCAGTGAATGACTTATTACCTTTTGACCCTGGGGTCATGCCATCATCACCAACATGGCTGCCGCAGAACCCCACGCCAGCGCGCGTGCAGTTCGTCCACGTTCCTACCAAGACGAGAGCTATCTGCGCGGGTTTCTTGGAGCTGTGGACGACTTACAGAAGGCTGGGGTACTGCAGGATGTCGTCCTTGAAGTCGAGGGCCGGCGGTTTCCTTGCCATCGGCTTGTTCTGTCCGCGGCCAGCCCCTACTTCAGGGCCATGTTTACAAGTGACATGGCGGAAAGTCGTCAGAAGACGGTTGTTTTACAGGTAGGTCTGGAGTAAGAATGGAGCGAAACAGAGAACTTACAAATGTGACATCTTTGAAATTTGGGGTCAAAGTTCAGATTTGTGACCACATTGTAATGAGCATGTATTTTTGACAAAAATAATTCTTTACAGTTGTCAGAAACAGATGAAGTACTAGTAAGAAGTAGTAGAGATTAATATGTAGATAACATAACAGAATATGGGAGGAAAATAATAAAGGAAGGTCATTATATATTTCCCTTCTTTATGCACCCTGCCTGATAATGATAACTTATATGTTTAAAATTTGAAAATTGTTACGATTTACTGTTTTGCAGGGTTTGGATGCAGGCATGTTTGGGGAGATCCTGAGTTACATCTACTCGGGAACCCTCCATGTGTCCCTGGACAAAGTGCAGCCCCTGTACCAGGCAGCCGACCTCCTCCAACTGGACTATGTGAGAGACACCTGCAGCAGCTACATTGCCATGAATGTGGAGCACTACACCTGTGTGGACCTGTACAATTTTGTTGATGTTTTTTCCGTGGATTTTGTCCTGAGGCGTTGTGTGGAGTGGATCGATATAAACTTCGCTGAGGTGGGACTGATATTTTGGTAGTACATCACTTTTGTCGATCATCAATCTTGAATAAAAGAAGTTTGTCTTGCACTCACTCAAGTAACTTTTGTATGGCTATCAGAAGACCACTCTAAAGGAATATCCCGTAATTTGTTGTGTTAAGTGTTCAATTTTAACGAGCCATATGTTAAGGCTTAACCAACATGCACTCTGCACCTCCACAGTTTTCCTTTAGAGAAGAATTCTGCAGCCTGAGTGTGAATCAGCTGATTGAGATCATCAGCCACGATGAGCTGGATGTTAAAGAGGAGACAGCAGTGTGGGAGGTTGTGGTGAGATGGGTGCAGCACAGTAGAGAGGACAGGTAGGTATCATTATTTGGAGTGCGGATTCTCTGTATGACACTCACACATGTCTTAATTTTGGGTTCAATTCCCAACATCCTAGATTTCTTTGCATTGTTGAAAAACTTATAAGATGCAAATACAGCTGTAGAATATGTACCACTATCCTGTACCATACAGACTGCACCACCTACCCACCATCCTCCCTCACATCCGCTTCAACCTGCTGACCTCAGACGACACGGCAGCCATCTTGGATCACCCCCTGGCCAGAGAGGATCTTGGGAGTTCTGCGGTCATCAGGAATGCGGTACAGAAAGGGAATCCCAACCTGAAGCCGAGGCTTGGGATGACTACAGAGATGGCTGTGCTGTTGAACTATCCCCGTAGGTTAGTTAGATATGTACTTTTTTTATTTGTCTGACTTTGTACAATGTTAGTCGTGATTAATCCTTGCATAATGTTAGTTAAAAAAGTTAAACCCTTCCCGCGCCAAGGGCGGTGCCCATTTGTGGCACATATGGTGGTGCCCATCTCTGTTTCATTAGCCCTGGACCACACACAACGCAATCACTACAGCAGAGGGCTAGTCCACTGGTAGTGGTGTGTGTTCAACTTCCATACTCTTTCCCGAATGCTGAGTGCTAAGCAGAGAAAGCAGCATGTATCATTTTTATTGTCTTTGGTATGACTTGGCCGGGATCGAACTCACGACCTTCCGAATGCGAACACTCTACCCACTAGGCCATTGTACCGTCATTTTGTTCTACTATTAATCTAATTCCTACTAATGCTTTAAAGGATGTTTCTCAAGGAGCTACAAAATAAGATAGAACAGTGCATGTGATTTTAGCCTCATCCCAATAAAAAGATATGAATTATCGCTCCAGGTTTACTGACTGTGTTTTTTAACCCTCTCCAGTTCCGTAATCAAGGAGTTCCTCTTCATGAACCCTCAGGAAGGGAAGTACATCAGCTGCAGCTACGACCTCCCTTATGTCCGTGACATGACAGTCACCAGTGATAACGACATCTTTATCCTGCATACTGAGGAATCAGACGAGGAGAATCAGTTGTCTCTGTTTAAGTACAACCATGCAGAAAACGCGTGGGAACAAGCAGGTGTGTCCTCAATATCTAAGGGACCAGAAGATAATATGTATGAGAGAGGCCTTTATGAAGTTGATGGGATTCTGTATTACACTGCTGTTGATCCTGAAGAAGACAGACCATTGCTGCAGATGAGAAAGTACAACCCGCACACAAACCAGTGGCAGGAATGTTCACAGCTGAGACTTAACACGACTCTAGCGTCGTTTGTAGTATTGTCCTGTGGCCCAAACCTGTATTTCCTCACGGACACGGAAGTGTATTGCTACGACCCGAAACAGGACCGTTGGTTCGAGAGGACCCCACCAACACTCATAACGGATGTCAGCACAGCTGTTGCTATAGGAACGGAAATTTTCTGCTCGGACTTTATATTCACTAAGGCTATGGTGTACGATACAGAGTCAGACCGCTGGCAGGAGCTGAAGGGCTTGCCGAACCTAGAAAACTTTTATGTTGATTATCGGACCATTTTTTTCGTACTGGAGAACCAGCTGCACGTGTTGTTAACCTGTACTAGCGACTCCCAGGAAGGCATTGTATATCTTGTTTTTGTGTATGACAGGTCTGCTGATGCCAGGAGAGACTCGAAGGCCAATCTACCGCATAAGACCTATGAAGTGCGCGGTTCTTATTCCCCTGTGGCACGTATATACCTACCATATCTCAATGGGACATAAAACAAGACAGGGCAAGATTGATTGACTTTGTTTAATCGTTGAATGGTTGTTTAACTGATTAATTTAGTTTAGATCTTAGGTTTTTGCCAAATGCTCAACAGTGGGATAGATGTACCAGATTTTATACTTTGGTAGAAGTATGAAGGTTTATGGATTGATAAATTTGCTTCTATAGAGACAGGACTAATGATCTGTTTCCTAAAAGCTTCGCAGCAGTAGTTACAAGATACATTTATTCTAATTGCATTCCTAGTTAGTAAACTTGAGCATCAATGGTACTATTTGGTGAGGGTACGGTTGGTACATGTATGTGAGTCCTAGTAAAGTAACCTGGGGTGGCACACAGTCACAGGGAAAGGAAATTTCACGTGTATGTTACAGTATTTTGTGTGGCGTTATTAACATTGTATTTGTTACTCACCTTACATGTGTATGGTTACATGATCATTTGCATAATTTACTCAAAGTAGATTCGGCCCAGTTTTTATACATATTCCATACAAAATGTAACTGTAATATGCTTTTTACCGTCTTTAAACTTTGAATGTTAATTGGTAGAAAGAAAGAGCAGTCGTTTCGTTAAATACTATTGTGTTTAATGGTCCGATCGATCTACTCAGAAATTCACAGATAAATTATGCATACTTTTGTCGTAATTCCATCTATGCAAACTGTTTTCTCGCCCCCCTCAGAGACATCATTAACATGGAAAAATCACAACATAATAGTACAACCGAATAGTACAAAATGTCGATCTGTAGTTTCCAACACAATTGATCCATAACATATCAAGCCATAACATGTAAATACTTGAAAATATCAATAGTCAAAACAAAAGTTAGCATTTTTTAAAATAAAGGTATTATACTACTTCTACTATCAGTCAGTTAATACAGACTGCGACACGGCACAAAAAGAACTAAACAACAAGGGAGACTATAAAACAAAAATGTACACATTGTAATACACGCAGTGATCGGTAACGTTAGTAATGTTAGGTTCAATAGAAGCCACAAAACCAGTACAAGATCTGATTATAGTAAACATGGATCTATGGTAGGCATTCCTTTTTTCTCAAGGAATAATGTCAGTACTTTTTCTGCTACAGTGGTCGTAGGTGCTTCACAGCATCAGTGATCCTTGCCCATCTCTTTCTGCTATATTATGGGGGTAATCAGTATATGTCGAATCCAACTACCCTTTGACCCGGGGTCATGGTATCATCATCAACATGGCCGCCGCAGACCAAGAACCCCACGTCAGCGCAGTTCGTCCTCGTCCCTACCAAGACGAGAGCTATCTGCACGGGTTTCTTGGAACTGTGGGCGACTTACAGAAGGATGGGGTACTGCAGGATGTCGTCCTTGAAGTCGAGGGCCGGCGGTTTCCCTGCCATCGGCTTGTTCTGTCCGCGGCCAGCCCCTACTTCAGGGCCATGTTTACAAGTGACATGGCGGAAAGTCGTCAGAAGACGGTTGTTTTACAGGTAGGGTTGGCGTGACGTTTGGTTAGAATAGAGTGAAGCACGTAACTTTTGGAAATGTTTTACGTATCACAGAGTACATCTAAGACAGGCCAAAGCTACGCAAATGTTAGACAGTTCATGTCCCCCGTTATACCCCCCTCCCCACTTACTGACCTTTATGGAATTTAGGGGTTAAAGGTCAACTTTGTGGCCAATATTGTTATGCGTATGTATTCCTTAATTGAAAATTCAGTTGCGCTTAGTTATCAGGAACATATAATTAAATGTGCACTTAGATTTTGTAGATAAAATTGAAGAATGGGATGAGAATTTGACCCTCAATCAAAGGGATTTCTGATATATTTCCCTGCTGTATATAGAACCATTATAATGGGATTGTTATATGTGGTAAATGTTTGAACATTGTTACGTTTTATTGTTTACAGGGTTTGGATGCAGGCATGTTTGGGGAGATCCTGAGTTACATCTACTCGGGAACCCTCCATGTGTCCCTGGACAAAGTGCAGCCCCTTTACCAGGCAGCCGACCTCCTCCAACTGGACTATGTAAGAGACACCTGCAGCAGCTACATGGGCATGAACGTGGAGCGCTCTACCTGTGTGGACCTGTACATGTTTGCTGATGTCTTCACTGTGGACATTGTCCGAAAATCTTGTCTGAAGTTTATCGATAAACACTTTGTTGAGGTGGGTGTGATGTTTTGATAGTAGGTCACTTCATTGTTACTTGCCTCTCATACAAGGATAGTTGTGCTCTGTCATGAAAGTCTAGACGAATGGCTTCGTGTGGTAAGGGTCAATTCCTGTTTGTTATATCTCTTATATAAGTAAATTGATCGTTATTTTAGAGGATGTCACCAAAAAATTTAACTTTGTAACCTTCATAGCTGTCCAAAGAATAATATAAAGAAACAACCCACCTTTTAGTACTTCTTTTCAATTTTAACCAAGACATTTACCAATAAAAGGTTGTTTTCACACAGTACCATGTACATGTGCCTTCACAGGTTGCCTCCAGCGAAGACTTTTGCAGCCTGAATGTGAATCAGCTGACTGAGATCATCAGCCACGACGAGCTGGATGTTAAAGAGGAGACAACAGTGTGGGAGGCTGTGGTGAGATGGGTGCAGCACAACAGGGAGGATAGGTGGGTGTAGGTACACATTGCGGTTTTAACATGAAATAAACGTAATTAATTAAGAAGGTAATGTGATATAAGGCAGCCAGGTAAATCTTCACATACCTTTACCCTACAGACTGCACCACCTACCCAGCATTCTCCCTCATATCCGCTTCAACCTGCTGTCCTCAGACGACATGACAGCCATCTTGGAACGCCCACTGGTCAGGGAGGATCCTGGAAGTTCTGAGGTCATCCAAAATATGGTACAGAAAGGGAACCTCAACCTGAAGCCGAGGCTTGGGATGACCATGGAAATGGCGCTGCTGTACAATGCAGCACTAGGGTACGTCTATGCTTATTTATTAAATTTGTCAGCTGTGAACAACTATTGCACAATATTATTTCACATTTTATGGTCCTGCAAGAAATGTACTATTCATCTAATTCCTACGTATACCTTTAGATCTTTCTTAAGGGGCTACAAGATAAGATTTGCTAGAACAGTGCCTCCTGCAATTTCTGTCTCATGCATGTGGAAAGTTATGAGTTTCTTGTCCAACTTTACTTTTGACAGTTTGACGGATGTATTTTGTCATCTCTAGTTCCAACGAGCTCCTCTTCATGAACCCTCGTAAAGGGAAGTACATCAGTTGCAGTTACAAGCCAGAAGACCTTCCTAATTCCTCCATCATGACAGTCACCAGTGATAACGACATCTATATCCTGAACACTAAAGGATCGGAGGATAACAATAAGTTCTCTCTGTTTAAGTACAACCATGCAAAAAACTTGTGGGAAGACGCAGGTGTGTCCTCGATATCTGAGGGACCAGAAGACGACGTCTCGTATGAGGAACACCTTATTAAAGTTGATGGGACCTTGTATTACCTTGCTGTTTATGACTGTCAGTCTTTGCAGCAGATGAGAAAGTACAACCCACACACAAACCAGTGGCAGGATTGTTCACAGCTGCAACTTGACATAACTTTCGAGGATGCAGCAGCATTGTCCTGTGGTTCACACATATATTTCCTATCAATCGAGGAAGTGCATCGCTATGAACCAACGGAGGATCGGTGGAGCAAACGGACGCCACCTGGGGTCATTTCAAATGTCTGTACAGCTGCTGCCATGGGAACAGAGATTTTCTGTACAGATCTCTGCTTCACTTACACGATGGTGTACGACACAGAGTCAGACCGCTGGCAGAAACTGCAAGGCTGGGAGAAGCCAGAAAACCTTTATGCTGACCGTTTTCCTGTTCTTTTCGTACTGGAGAACCAGCTGCACATATTGTTATCCTGTGCTAGCGACCTCCACGAAGACAAAGTATATCTGGTATATGTGTATGACAGGTCTGCTGATGTCTGGAATGAGTTAAAGACAAATCTGCCTAATGAGGAATATTATGCGTTTGGTTCTTGTTCCCCTGCGGCACGTGTGTACCTTCCATATCTAAAGGGGACATAAAAACGCATCACTTATTACACTATTCAGTGTTAATGTGCAGGATAACATTTAGAGTATGGGTTAGGACTGGATAGCAACAGTTACTTAGATCTTGGCTTTTACTAAATGTTCTACAGTATGATAGATGTACCAGGTTTTATACTTAAAAGTAAGTAAAAGTAAAAGTAAGAACAGTTCCCTTCTTTCTTATTAATCGGGCCATATTTCTATAAGAGACTAAACTGATGTGCTGTGTCTTAAACAGTTTAACAGGAATAATTACAAGATTCCATTACCCTGAGTGTCTTTCTAGTTAGTATACTAGGTCATTCATAGTATTATTTGGTGAGAGAGGTGGGTAGTATGGGAGCCCTATTCAACTAGTGGCATATATAAAGATATCATGCCCTTTAGAATACTTTACCATCATTGTACATGTTGTACTTTTTGTTACATATGTAATGTTATATGGTGTGATTAACATTGTATTTGTTACGTACCTTACAGATGTGCTTACCAAGCCAAGTTACGAACATTAGATTCAAGCTATTACTTTTGTGTTATTACCTTCGACGAGAAGGTTATATTTTGGGTAGCGTTTGTTTGTTTGTATGTATGTAGAAGACCAGGATAACTCAAGAACGCCTGAATGGATTGTATTGATATTTGGTATGTGGGTAGTTCTTGATGAGACCTAGAAACGATTAGATTTTGGGCCCCCTAGCAGCCTGTTACGGTACTGCAGCGGAACTTCGAATTCCTGATTTGAAATCTCGAGTTCTGAACATGCTGCGGTTATTATTGTTGAGTGGTAGACAGCTCTTGATGCCGAGAGTAAGTGGTGTAAGTTTGGGCCCCCTAGTGGCTTGTTTTGGAACTGCAGGACAGGTTTAGTGTCAGACTTTAAAAGGGAATAACTCAAGAAAGGGTTAACGGATTGTTATGATTTTTGGTATGTAGGTATCTTAAGTGATACTTCATATAATGACATAATAATAATGCAAATCTGTATCTAATTTGCATAATTAATTAGGAAATTTGGTAAATGCGCTCAGTTCCATTATGGGACCATTGCAACATGTAACATTTGTAACTGAGAAGGACAGGAATATTGATTGATATATATTATGCAAAATAAAGGCCTAATTTGCATAATTAATGAGAAAATGCTATAATTTAATTGTGGTAAATGACAGTAAATTTTACTTGTAGCATTTGGAAGTTAAGTACAGGTGAACATCGTTGAACATTAATTACGCAAAAGAGATCCTTATTTGCATAAACTATAAGAAAATGCGATAAAAGTCCTCTTTCTTAACATAGATTGTGTACGTCAGCTGTCTGGTGGTGGAGATGATAAGCTGATATGATTTATGCAAATGAGAACCTAATTTGCATAATTAATGACAAACACAATTAATACAGCAGTTGTAAAGAAAGGTTAGGATCATTTGGCGAAGGTATGGGGTCGTGGAACTCTAGTTTTAGGAATAAATGTTTACTGATTGAAAAAAGAGCCCTGGTTTTGTTAAGTACTGTTATGTTTGTACTCTAAAGAAGTCTATAGATAAACCATGTATGATTTGTGTCGTGATACCTTCTATCAAAACACAATTCATCACTTCCGAAAATGATTTCAGTGGGAAGATAGAATGTAGGATATTAGAGATTTATTTTTGCATCTAATTCGTCACTGTTTTAACCCCCTATAGAAGCCTTCTTGATATGACCCCCAAAATTGCAAAACGAGTATTTATCAAGTTTCAATTTCCAACAAGGCTACTGGGGCATTAGCCCACCACAGGAATAAAAGACTTGAAGTTGCCCATAGTCAAAATAAAAAGGATTAACATTTCGAAAGAAAGATACAGACAGGCTTACTATAATCTGAAATGAATCTATCAACAAGGTCA
>NC_049981.1:4911246-4913290 GCF_000003815.2 Branchiostoma floridae
GCCCAACCCGGTGATTTCTGCCGTACTGGTTTAAGAAATCTCGCCGTATCCTATAATTTTCGCTGTAACCTTTTTCCGCCATAGCCAATTGCTGACATCGGGTGGCCACGGGGCGTAAGGTGCACTTGCAAAAGTGTTCTCAAGATTGGGGGTTAGAAGTGTTTGCCAGAGGATACTCTTCCCCAAAATTTTTAAAATAAGATCGAGATAATATCTTCAATTGGATTAAAATCTTTCTGTTGTTCCCACAAAGAAGCGCCCTCTGTCGATTCCATTCTAAAGTAAACTTTCAATAGACCATGTTAATCCTTATCTCATGAATGCATGTATTTCACAGACCTCGGCTGGATGACCACTACCCTGGCGATGGCCGGCAAGTTCTGCATCACCGCCACTTTCGCCATTATCTACGTCTTCTCGGCGGAGATCTTCCCTACTGTTGTCAG
Source organism: Branchiostoma floridae (assembly GCF_000003815.2). Classification (NCBI taxonomy): domain Eukaryota; kingdom Metazoa; phylum Chordata; class Leptocardii; order Amphioxiformes; family Branchiostomatidae; genus Branchiostoma; species Branchiostoma floridae. The sequence continues at coordinate 4,911,693 of NC_049981.1, forward strand.
GTATATGCTATCATATATCACAATAACTTTCAAAGTTTCAACTGAATCGCCCAGTTATCTTTATCTCTAGTTATCTTTGTTCGATTGCTCTGGACATGTGACTGGATGAATATGTGACGTTAGCAATTGGACAAAGGTTGTTAGATACCAATATCGCCTCTTCGTCCCGACTGAGAAAAGGTTGTTGCACCCTGTTGTAGATGGCATCCTTTGCAGTTTTGCTGTTCCATAGTGAACCAGAGTTCCACGACCCCATACCTTCGGCAAATAATTCTACCTTTCTTTACAACTGCTGTTTCAATTGTTTGTCATTAATAATGCATAAATTATATCAGTTGATCATCTCCTCTACAAGACAACAGACGTACACAATCTATGTTAAGAAAGAAGGCTTTTATCGCATTTTCTGATAATTTATGCAAATGAGGGTCTCATTTGCAAGATTAAAGTTTAACGATGTTCACCTGTACATTACTTCCAAATGCTACAAGTAAGAAGTTACTGTCATTACCACAATGAAATTATAGCATTTTCTCATGAATTATGCAAGTTAGGTCTTTATTTTGCATAATATATATATATATATATTCTTCTCCTTCTCAGTTACAGATGCCACATGTTGCAATGGTCCCCTAATGGAACTTTGCGTGCTCATAAAAGTTTCATAATTAATCATGCAAATTAGATATAAATCTGCATGATTAATATGTCATTATATGAAGCATCACTTAAGCTATCTACATACCAAAAATTCGTTAACCCCTTTTTGAGTAGTTTGTGTAACACAAACTATGCTGTCCAGGGCTGTAACTAGGGGGCCGGCCAATGTTGGGCGGGCTGCTATAAGCGAGATTCAATCAAACCAAGATGTTCTACTGCAGTACCGTAACAGGCTGCTAGGGGGCCAAAAATCTAATCGTTTCCAGGTCTCACCAAGACCTACTCACATACCGAATATCAATACAAGCCATCCAGACGTTCTTGAGTTATTCTGGTCTTCTAGATACATACATACATACATACATACATACATACATACATACATACATACATACATACATACATACAAACATATAAACGCTACCCAAAACATAACCTTCTTGGCGAAGGTAATTTAATATATCAGCTCGGATGAACTTCATCTAGCATTCTGGCAAATCCTGTATAAAGTAGACGTTCGGGGCTAAAAACTTGTCATGTCGATCTTGTGACCTCGTAAAAAGCACTTCACACAACTTTCCTATCCCACCCAGGTGTAAAAGTGTGTGTCTGACTTCGGCTGGGGTGATCAAATGCCGTGGAAGGCGAGGAAAGGGCCCCGCCTCCGAATATTGTGCCCTAGACACTGCAATGGATAACAACCAACTGCCATTTACCTTCTGTCTGTCCTTTGTTAAAATGTTTTTGTCCGCTGTTGTTATCAAATTGAGTGTAGTGCCACATCGGTCTTAATTGTCTTAAGGTAAATAAAAAAAAACATAATCAGTTATATTTGTTGCGTTATTATGAACACAGGCAAATCGGGATCGGTATGTCCTCCATGAGCGCTCGTGTTGGTGGGATCATCGCGCCATTTATCAACCTGCTGGGCGTCTATT
>NC_049981.1:4913390-4927254 GCF_000003815.2 Branchiostoma floridae
AGCGATTACTCAAGCTAACTACCGATGAATGTCTTAAGTTGCTGAATACCGGTGGTTATGAATGCTGGTAAATATGCCCACAGCGCTTGACGGAAGCATTACAGACCGGTTGAATTTCGGGAAGGAAGACGGCATTGTGGACGAGGAATGATCTCAGCATTGAATTTGGGCTAAGACAGGATTTGTGATAATTGTCTTTGGCCCAGGTCCAAAGTTGGTATCGCAGGATTAGGCTTACAAAGTACCACAAGAATCCAAGAAAACCCACAAGAAAAATGGAAATATTTCATGTTGTTATGAGACCTACGATCTAGTGATCTGAATATAGTATGTATACTTCTACGTATATATGTAGAAATTTTGTCGTATTGGCACAGGTGAAGCTTTCATCGATTGGGTGAAGATATAGCTATACACGAATAAGAAATGATAAGCAGAAAAAAAATAAATACACGACTGTACTTTGACCAGCAAACTGAAGTAGTCGTTTACTTATATATAGTTGTTGCCATACATTGTATCATGTACAATTGTCGTGCAATAAAGTTCTTCTATATTCTCTACTCTAACGGCTTTAGACAGCAGGGAGTATGTTGACCTGGTCTGGGTCTATTGTATAAAATGTACTTTGACAAAAAGATACAACATACTACTAACAGGAAAACGTCGTCTAAACAAGTTAATTATCTAGTTGTCGTCTTCAGATCAGAGTAAAACAGTGAGAATACACGTGTGGTGTCTATTTCAGAAACGATAAATTGCGATTCAACATTTATTTTTGCTTAGAATGTTTGTTCCACCAATGAGCTTTCATCGCACAACTCTTGATTAATATATATATATCGTCCTGTAACTAACTTTTTTTCAAAGTTAAAAGACATTGCATAAAAATTGACACGTAGAGAACTCTATGTATTAGCACCATAGAAATAGTGACGACGTATAAGGTGATATAGATGATTTTTAAACATTGCAATCAGGTGCCTTCCAAAGTGGACAAAAGACGTCGCAGCATTCGCACTTCATGCCTCCGTCCTTTACGCTGGGTGGCTCATCACTTTCAGCAGAGCCTGTGGAAAAGAAATAAAATCAAATTCACATATTACATAATGTTACATCTAAGCTAGCCCAGGAAACATGCTGAAGGCTTAGCATAACTTTTTTTCAGAACTGCTTTGTCCATAGGTAATCATACTTTACTTCCAGTCGTTTATGCATACTTACTACATTTAGTTGATGTGGACAAAAGCCTGAAAACAGAGACCATTCATCCATTCCTTCATTCTTTTATTCATTCATTTAAGCGTCTCAATTCGATCTACATGTGTTTTATGGTGATACTACAGCGGTCATAATCAAAGCTGTGCATCATGGGAAATATACACCATGACGTCAGAAATAACCAAAATGGCGGCTCACCTGGGTTTTTCTCTTGACTGGAAGCAGCGATTTCCGCAGGTGGTGTCTCAGTCTGAATGTTCCTTCAGACGTTGTGTTGGTGAGAGACTGCAGAGAGGACAGGAGGCGGTTCGCCGCGTCGACCAGTGTGTGTTCTGTCGGCGTGTTGTGTTGGAGATAGCCGTCTAACCGCTGAGACAAATCTGCTACACTCCGTAGTCTGTGCCACAGTTCAAGTCTGTAATGATAGGCGATATAGTTACAGATAGGGGTCAGTACTGGTACAGAAAATTCAGGTCCAGGTCAAGTTCAGGTCCAGAGGATCAGGTCCAGGTCCGGACCTGAACCTGTGCCTGATTCAGTATGTGAGAACTTGTGCATGGCCGATACTCAAAACAATGGTCCATTTAACTACAAAGAATCTGTTTTGTGAAGTATTCGACTCCCACTGGCGTTTTAAAATCCTACAAGGCTATTGACTGTAAAACTTGGTAGTTTTACATGACTATAGACTCTGCTCTATTTCGCTCTTGTTATTTTCCTCGACCGGTAAGCCCCAAAACGTGTGAATGCCTGATCATATAAACTGTTTTTCAATAGGTCCAACATCCGGTCTACCGATTTTTTCCAGGTCCGGTTTTTCGGGATCGGTCCAAAGAGAAAAACCGGTTTTGTACCGGTTCATCGTACCGGTACCCACCCTTATTACAGACTCATGATTGATTTTACGTTTGTGGACTTACCAGTTCGATCCTCAAGTACGTTATTGGCTGTCGGTTATTTCTCACCTCGGTGCCACCATTTGCGGCCTGAGAAGAAACTGAATAATCAAACTGATGAAAAGCTACTGTTGACCAAAACTACACCAGTTCATTTTGTGGCAACTTTTTGGCGGTGAAAGGCTTCAAATGCTAACGTCATTGGTTGGATAACTAGGTCAGTCTCTATTGTGGACCTTTTTGGTCATTTTGTCCAACTATCATATAGTTCTCTGATAGGTACTCGGTGTTGAGTACGGTTGCAGAGGTCACAGTGGTCTATTGTGTGTAGTTGAAAAACATCCGACGAAAGTACAACTACTACCAGCTCAAGCTCGCAGTACGTGTTATATCTTAAGGCCCCTTCACACGAGAGCAAGAATGAGCCGGAATGCCGTCAGAATGAAAATTCTTGTCTATTCCTGGGAATTCGTAGTGTATTCTAGAAATTATCAATGCATTCCAGATATTTGTGCCCGTTCTTTTGGCTGGCCCGAAAATGTTTGACATGCTAAAAACTTTCGAGGTGCATTTGAAGTGGACAAATATCGAACGGCATTCGAAGTGTATTCTAAGTCTATTTTAACTATTCTAACTGCAGTATGATGGCATTCTACGGCATTGCAACATTATTCGAAACATTCTCATCTCACATTTGCTCATTCGATGGAGAACCGAAACGGCAAGCCACCTCGAATCCGGCCAGAATATGGTCAAAAGAATATCTGGAACGTAGTAAGAATTTCTAGAATACACTACCAATAGAAAATACTAGGAATAGAAAAGAATTTTCATTCTGACGGCATTTTTGCTCATTCCCTCTCGTGTAATGGGGATATAGGGTCCATTTGGAATTCCCACCCGAATGTGGCACGAATTTTGCAAATACTTCATTCCGACTGGTTCTGCTTGATACCTGCTAATTCGGTTTCAGTGTGAAGGCCCTATAATAGCTTCGATCCTAGCTTCATCACATTGAAATCGACCTTGATAGACTTTACTTTACCTGTCGTCTTCTTGTGTGGTTTGGCTGACATCACGTCGGAATCTGTGTAAAATGAGAGGAATACATGTCCATATCTGCACCATCTTTTTCTGTTGACCAGTTTGCAAACTGTAACCACAATAAACATACACTCCTAAATGGCAAGGATTTGCTATGTAGAGCCTGTATTGGCATAAACCTGTATGTGTACATGCATAGCCAGAACAACCGCCTTTCGGAGAAACACGCAAGTTGTGCGACAGTATCAGAACGACCTGTACTGTCACAACTAACCTTTGCATAGCTCACTGTGACAAGTGTTTGAAGCAACTCTACGACACTTTTTTTTGCCATGCTAAGAGGAGTGAAAGAAGCCATATTCATCAGGATATGAACCATTCCACAACAGAGACAGGAGCCGATACCAACTGCCTGGCACCTTTGACCCGTTGCCCACGTCACATTTCTATCCGGGTCACATGACATAGGCTTCTGGTCATTGGGATGGATCAGAGTATCAAACTTGTTGGTACGAACTTTACTTTTTGTACGGAAATATCGTATAAATCTTAATGATACCTTCCATGTAGCAGCGGCAGGCGGGTCCGGACGGCGCAGGGGCACCTGCCGCAGTACCCTCGGCGGAGGATGTCCGGGTTCCCGTAGCGAACTGACGCCGAGCACCGGTAACAGAACTCTCCCATGTAGATCAGGTGACATCGCTGAACAAGTGACCACAAAATGAAGTTAGATGTTTTTTGTCAAAACACCGTACGCTAAAAGTAATAACAAAACTCGATCGGGTGGGCGCAAAGGTGGTAAGTAAATACTGTTATTAGCCGATAATCTGGTCATACTCACTATTTTGGTATGAGTAGGTCTAGACCTGAAAAACAGGCAATTTCAGGTTGGGTCCCCTGGCGGCTTTCTTTCCCATCGCAACTTACTTTCAAACCACAAATTGCATGCAGCTGATTTACTAATATCTGTGCACTGTATCGTTTTTGTTTTTAAGTAAGGACAAACACCACACCTGAAACCTGGTCGGCGGGTGGCAAGCGTCACTAGTGGTCTGCGTGGCGTCACCGACGTACCCACTCTTACACAGCTCACAGTCTCTCCCCTCCGTACCATGCTGGCAGTTCTGTCATATAATATAGAAGCCTTTGGTTGATAATGACATAACTGTTTCGTTGAAGAGGTCTGACAGCACATATTGATCACGGAGAATGACCTAGTCTCAATCTCGCGAGAGAATACGAGACTAGGTCAGGCTTGCTTAGATCATCATTGCGTAGATCACAAATTCGTCTTCTTCTTCTTCTTTCGTATATTTTTAAAAGATCATAACTGTTTCAAGGTCACTGTTACCAAGGAGCTGGTGACGTTGTTTTTACCTTCGGTTCTTCCTTGCTGGTTGTTTCCTTACAATATACAATGCCCTATCTGGGTGACAACAAGTTGAGAAAAATGCCATCTAGTGACGATTGTGCAACTGATCAAGTAGATATCGCTTTCAAACATACCCAATTTACAGTTCTCTGCATAACTTTCCCAATTATTTACTAGCCTTCCCATGAAATATACAATAGACGATGATATAACGATAAATGAAATTTACTTACCAGACAACGTCCATTGAACGGATCCCGCTCAGAGGAGTGGCCGTAACAAGCGATTTCTGAAGTAAAAAAGAGATTGCCTTAGATGATAGTGCAAGTTCTAGGAATGTTGTATGGGCAAGGTCTTTGTTATGACTGGGCCGGAGATCAAACCGACCTACCGAACGTAAGGTAATCACTCGCCCCATTAGCATGATTGGACCATTTTAGGGGTGACTTAGAAATGCATGATAGTTGATAGATAACCTTAATCTCAACACCTTACTTTTTATGTCGTAGCTCCGAACTTGATCTACATGATGATTTTACAGGAAGTGTTGAAACTTCGTGCCTTTAAGTTAAGTGGAAACAGATGAACGGTTTCTTTGCAATTCTTTCACGTAAACAAAGTATCTTTACAGTTTATCCATTGCTCCTTTATATGCTAAGAGAAGAAGAGACACGCACACTTATCACGGAGGTAACAAGACTACTCCATGCGCCATAAGGCCAAGATTTAAGTTAGGTTAAGTTTAAGTCCTCCCCGCACCAAATGGTACATCGGGCGGCGCCCCCATCTCCGTTTCATTAACCTTGTGCAATCACTTTGTCAGGGGCCGGACAAGTCCACTGGTAGTGGTGTGTGTTGAGTAATCTCCAAGCAGATCCTACGGTGCCATTAGATAGTATCAAAGCTAGCCAAGGAGTATAGCCGACCAAAGGGAACTCCCTTTGACTGGCTATACTCCTTGACCAGCTTTGAAAGTTCGATACCATCTTATGGCACCGTAAGATCTGCTTGGAGATTATGTGTTGAGTGTTAAGCAGAGAAAACCGTATGTTTTAAAGTCTTAAGTATGATTTGGCCGTCGATCGAAGTTACGACCCACCGAATGCACTGGTTAGGCCAAGCCTTATCGGAATTAAACCCCTTACACATGAAAGCCTAAGAACCCGCCGACAGTTGCACTTCTTACGGCGATAAGACATAAGTCGTCTTAAGTCTCATGATCTGGTTCCACTTAAGAACTCGCACCAAAGGTTATCATGCGGAAATATGGGAGACCGGAGACGAGGCGATAACGCGATGTGGATAATCACCTACGGAACGTGAAACTAGTATTTGTTTGTTACACATTACCGGTAAACGTTAACACACTCACGCACACGGAGAGAGACACGCACAAACACAGACAGACACAGAGAGAGAGAGAGAGAGAGAGAGAGAGAGAGAGACGCCAATACAGTACAGCGGGTATCTCATTCGACTGCGCCAAATTCCGCCAGCCTAGCGAATTTCCCTTGAGGAGCCCTTGAGGTCACAATGGCGTGAGTTGCGTATGACGAGCGAGTTTAATAAATGTAACACAGTGTTCCCCATAACCTAAAAACCAATACATGTATACAAGTTACAACGGTATGTATCTCCGCAAACACACCCGATTTAAGATCCCATCCGAGAGGGCACCCCTAGCCGACGCTAGGTACATATACTCATTTTCAACTGAGTCGAGTGAGATATAAACAGGAGTAAAATGAGTTTCCCAGGGAGTCAGTGCTCATTGCGACCTGCCAGGAATAACGCACAATTCCATCAACAACAGCCGCTTGAGCCTTGAACGGGGACATCTAGCGATACCAACAGGGAAAACAATTAGTTTTTCTATGTCTACGCTATTCTTCTTTACGTCTACGCAATTCTATGCACCTTTCTCACGCGGCGGCCATAATAGATCTAAAACTTGTTCAATGAGGCAAACAAAAGACTGTCTATCATAATTAGCAGTTCAACCAATAATAGTCTGCCAATTAGGAAAGCGACCAATAAGAGAATAGCTGCATGTCCGTCAAATAGTTGCATTATTATGTTTTTATTTTGCATCTCTTAATGGACTATGGGATCAGTCTACGCTACTCTAAATTGCTATATCTTTTGGTGCATAACACTAGTTATAATATCTATAATTTGATCCTATATTGTGCTGATTTTAGAAATAAGTGTTGTCTGTTTGCCTCATTGACCTCGTCTTCAAACTATCATGGCTGCCACGTGAGAAAGGTGAATAAGACCATAGATGCATTAAGTGCTACTGAACCAACCCTGTAATGTGTCTCAATGGAGTGGTACGCTCATTTATTAGAACCTGTTACCGAGGAAACGGAACCTGGTTCGAATGTTCTGCCTTGCAAGTTGGACGACACGACGAGGGTGGGCGCCAAGCCGGTGTAACATCCAAAACCATACCCCTGAACAATCTGCACCCCAGTTTATTCTGTCTGGTGGTACACTTTAGCCTGTTACATCTCTGCCTTGAGTTGTTCAAAATGTAGGGCCCAATTTTGTAATATTTGAAAACTGTTAGGCAGATTACTGTCCTCGAACGTAAATGTACAAGCTGCAACGGGAGAGGTCCATTCTTCAACACGGGTCCAAATGTCGACAGGTTTTAAAAATCATTGTTGCGGATGAATGCATAAATGTTATGAGTTTTTTGGTGACCCATTGGCATTAACGTCAATCCTTTAAAAGTTCTGCTAAATGTTGGTTTACAGTGATAGGTAAAGGCACAACAACAACACAAACAATTCTAGAGCAATAAAAGAACCCGACACACAATCGAAAAAAGTAGGTGTGCTTTGCTGAAGTGAATACATGAGCCATTATGACGTCGCATTGGATTACTAGGTACGGGTAACAAGCGTCATGCCTCGCTTCAGTTGAGGTCTGTCCTACAAGGAGAAAAAGAATAATTGAGAGACCTTGAGAGTTTATTTGCAAAATCATGCCCGAAGGCTAATTGCACGTACTGTCTCGAAATAAGAGTAGAGTTTTTCAGTACATAACATTGGTTTCTAATCTACTGCAAGGTGCTAAGTTTACTATTGTAGGGTTTGACTTCTTCTTTGATGGCAGTGGTTAATGCATTGTCCCACTTTCTGCAAAATAAGTGGGTTTTGTGATTTGAGTAAAAATGTAGTCTTTTGCTGATCTCTTAAATGGTTAAAGCTCGGTGAAACGTGAGTGCAAGTGTAAGTGAGGCAACACTTGGATATAATCTGATTCTTTCGGCGTCGTAGTGAGGGCACTGGCTAATGAAGTGCGTTTCATTTTCCACTGCATTCATTGGGCAATATTTACATAATCTATCGTGTACAGATAGTATCACAAGACGTTGCCATAAATTTGTACGAGTGGTTATCTCTCTGAGTTGAACATGTCGTGCGAAGCGGCCGTTTGTATTCTCTGGTACTTGTCAGCTTTACAAGACCAGGAGTCTCCATAATCAGGATCACATGGCAACTTGGTAGGGTGCAAACTAGCCAGGTAGAAAATCTATAAAACGTCTGATTCGATTTTCTACAAGTAGGTCTTTCGGCTCAGGGTTGTTGTAGAGCCGAAACATTAGATGTGGCATAAAGTTTAGTGTGGTGTCTACCAATTCCACATCTGTAGAATGAGGCCATGGGTTCAGATCCAGACTTACTGGGCTTTGATCAGTGATAAGCACGCTACAGAAGAAAGTTGCAGTCAGTTTATACCAGACGCCTTGGTGGACTAAACGAAGATGAAATTGGCAAACATCGGAGAAAGATTGGTAACGCCATGGTCAGTTAACTCGTCTGACCATTTTATTTATTTTTTATTTAGGCCATGTTGATTTGATTATATGGATGACATCCTACGGGAACTCCAAAACTGATGCGAGCGAGCGAATAAGAAAAAAGTTTGGCCCAAAAAAAAAGTTGCCTTCAGTATGAAATAAAAGTGGCCTGGAAGGATGAACATAGGACTAAACACACATAGTATGGTACTTTTCGATGAGGTTGGGCATGGGGCACTCCCGACATGGTCTATCAAAACATGGGGTAAATGTAGTAATCTGAGTTGGATTAGAATGATTGCTTTTCAGTTCAAATCTCTGCGGTATCCTAGAAAAAATGGTAGAAATCGGCCAAATTACATGACTTAGTTGACTTGACATACAGGGAGAATATTTGCCAACGACTAGGGAAATTCAAGATGGCGAATCACACATACATACTCGGCTAAATTCCCTGGCAATATGTTGAAACTGTTCTACGACTTCAACCAAATTTTACCAGTTTTGAAAGTCCGTTGACGGATCTAGTGGAGACTTATTTCAGTCCGTCAGGAAAGACCGTCCCCTCCCATAGTATAAATACCATTTAATCCTACAAGTTGGTCATTATAAAAATTTCTCTCCTCAGTTTCTTATCTCAACTACTAGCTTACATGTACAAAATTCTTATCAATTTGTGTTCTTTTGATGCCAAAAAATGTCACTCCACACCCTATGATTTCTGTAATGGGATAGCCCTCCGGAGAGGTCAACTGGAGGTCAAGGTCAAAATGGCGGCGAGCCAATCGGAGAATCCGATAATGAGTGCGACTTCCCCTGCACCAAAGAGTGTCTGCTTCGGTCTGACTGAAGTTTACCAATGTTGGTACATGTTAGAGCGCACAGATGTGCTGCCATGGACAACGTAGACACTGCGTTTGGTACAGGAATGCGTAAGACAATATCGGCTTAAAAAAAGACATCGAAATTCAAAGAATGACCTTGTTACAATAATCAGCTTGACAGCACACTTGTACCGTGCAATAGACCGGCATTCTATGCCACTTCAATGCTATACTTTAAATTTTATTCTTTGCCAATGAAAGACTTTGTTTGCTATAATTTCAGCTGCCAGAACGTTAGATACTAGTATCCGTTAGGATTTTGTCTTATGTGACCAACTATCCATACATAACAATATGAAGTCTTTTTTATTAAACCGAATTGTCGAGGACCTTTTCAGACCTAGGAGCTGCTCTAAGACGGAATCTTAAAAATGAAGAAATGACAATTGCAGCTACAACTTAGTACAAGGATTGAATAGACAAGGGTTCAATAGGTTCGATACAGATAATTATCTGGGATCTCCTTCAATTAGCCTACAAGTTGCGAATTGCTCTAACACGAAATCTTACGAACTGATAGATGACAAATGTTAATACAAGAATGAAACCGACTGATGGCGATAAAATATAAACAGGTTCAACACTCGAGAGGACTCCCCTTGTCGATTCCATAAGACAAGATCATCTTCTCCAAGTCACAACTTGCTTGAAGACGTGACTTCGGTACACGAACCAAGGTCAGACATCTGATAAACACACCGGAGACATCTCGGCATGAGCCTTGGACAACATCACCCCACGCTAACCTGATGTTACGGGCGACACGCCATGAACGTTGTAAATCGTAGGCAAGAGAGCGCAAAGGAAAACCAAATCTGATATCTCCCAAAAATAATTCCATCCGGATGGTAGAAGATAGGATATTGGGGTTTTCTTCTTCACAACCAGTAAAGTCTCACTTGCATACGTTTTGAAGCTAATCAGACAACTGTGCTTTTGACTGGGAAGAATCGGAGCCAAGCTGAAAGACGAAGAAGACAAGAGGCGGATCTGGTGGATTCTGGAGGCTGTCTGGATAAGAAATTCAACCTCGGTGATGAACAGGGATGAGGGGGGATACAAACTAAGCCAAGTTTGGGATTGTGTTCTCGCTGCGAAAGCGCCACCTACAACGGCTAAATATAGCGGTGAGAAGCAGCACTTCAGAAGGTGTCTGATTGAAACATAAGCAGATAAGACTTAACTGATTGTGCTAAAGAAAACTTCAATATTCTAATCTGACATCTTCTCGAGAGATTGCAGTTCCAGTGGGCGGAGGTTCAAACCCCGCTCGGGGCATAGTTTGAAGCCTAGGTTTAAGGCCATAAAGAGTGGTAACTGAGGCGTTTGGGGGTGTTTTTGGTGTCATGAAAATATCATGTCTGGATAATGCATGGGTCTTTAGTTTTTTTTAGGAAGTACCTTATTGCATAAAGGTGATTTATGCAAATTAGCATGACGTCATGATGATGTCATAGAGAGCTATATGGCCACGCCCATTTGGGGAAAAAATGACAGAAAAGTGTTTTGCCCCGCTTGTAATTCGACGATTGTTGTTGATACTTTACAGTATTGTAAATAATGGTCATTTAAAAAGATCTGTGCGTGGATTTTGTCATATCATGTAATGCTGATTTTTTATGAATTTTTTTCCTCAAATTTTTATTACCCTATATGCTACCAGCAATTGGGAGCACTAAATAGCACCCTTTTGAGGCGGCTGCGCGAGACATTCTACCTTACAGGGTATATTTCAAAATAAGATCCATTTTGACTAATTTTGATGAACAGTTTTTGGGGCGTGTCGCTCCGATAATCACATTGTGGTGGTAGTCGTGACGCAATCCATTTTTATAGGCCATAAAAAAATCAAAATGATATTTTGAGGTCAGATTTGTATTCGGCATGTGCCAAAACCTCCGTATACCAAGTTTTGTTCTTGTATCTTCAAGGAGAGGGAAAATATGGTGTTTTGCATATTTAATTAGCTGACTCAGATTTTATTACCCCTGGAACTCAATTATTCAGGATTATTTATCATTTATGAATTAGATATGTAAATTTCATGGCCAAAGTTCAATTCAGCATGTTACAAAACTCCAGTATACCAAGTTTTTTCCTTGTATCTTGTATGACTGCGGAGATATTGTTATCTTGCATATTTAATTAGCTGACCCGGAGAAATTATGGCGTAATTTTTAGGCTTTTGATGGCCATAACTCTCTAACGGTATGTCCGATTTTTTCGCAATGAAAACCATTCCATTTCTCTCACTAAGACCTATCCAATGATGTCAAGTTTGAAAAGCTGTGAAGAGTTTGAAATTTTTGTGTAATTTGAGACAGCTACTTTGACCTTGAAATTTGGCCAACAAATAGCAACATTTGATGGCCAAATTTTTGATTTTATAAAAATAGAAGTACATATCTACTAACATTGATGGTTATTTTTCGGAAAGAAATCTTCCTCGGGCATACCTCCTGGCTACCTTAAAGCCGTCGTTTCGTATGGTGACGTAAAGCCGGCGGTTCCGTGTATGAGGGAGCTTCGAGAGAGCCTCATTTGAAAGCTTTGCACTGAATCCCAACACACATATAGAGAAGAGAAGGGTTGACTCAGTGTGCTTGACTAAAAACGCTTTCAGTGGCAGAGTGCAATGACAGTTAGATAAGTATAATATGCAATAATAGCTTAGATATGTACAATATGCAGTAATGAAATCAGTAATAGCTAGATATGTACAATATGCAAGAATAGCTAGATACCGTATGTACAATATGCAGTAATAGCTAGATACGTACTGTACTGCAATATACGTTACATGTTTGACTTTCCCCACTTCCATCTTTTTTAATCCATGGTCCGCTGGCTCAGATGATTTGCAAAGACTCAACTACCACATCCCAACCACAGACGACCATACACACGACTAACTCCCAACCATCGGGAGGCCATGTCGCGGTCGGCCATGTGTGTTGGGCTTTACTCATTTGCAAGTAAACATGATAAGACACAAGATCAATATCAGACCACGTCCTGAAACTGACAACATGTGAAGATAGCCAGACCGCTACAAAGTCTGGATTTGATTTTAGAGTCCAAATACCTCCCCATGTATTCGTGTCCTAACCGGATGATTCAATTTTCCCATCTAAACGGCGAGACAGGAATTGTAAGGTTGGAAGGTTAACGTCTTAAGGTTAACATCTTTGGGGTATAAGATTATTGTTTAAGTCTTTCAGAGGGTAAAAGTCCTTGTTGCTTACCATTGATATAATAGGCAACATGCCGTCTTGTGTTCCGTTAGGACGCAGACTAGGAAGGAAGGCTCGATGGAAGGCATGAGAAATTGAGTAGTAAGGGAGGAGTATGAAATATACGCCTTTATTAAGATTAAATGTTTACTCCAGTCCACACATACAAATTAAGATTTTGTGCAATGGAGAAGAAAAAAGAGAGAGAGAAAGAACACAAAAAGAACGAAAGAAAAAGATAACGGACGGAAGAAATGCTGTTCAGTTCAGTCAACAAAGACATGGAGGCAGAGAATCTAGTACAATGGAGGAAGTTAAGGAAGGAAAATATAAGAAAGAGAAAGAAATAGCCGAGAAAAGAAAGAGAAATACGAAAAGAATGGAAATGCTTCTTCGTCGGCAACCAAATCTGTTACTGCGATTGATCCTCACTTAACCCATAGCACACATATCATCACGTACTTAGATATCCTCCTTAGTAAAGATAATATTTTCACTCTACCCTCAGACACGGGGAGCTTTTAGCGCGGTCTCTGGGGAGGCATCACGTTTCTGGGCCCTGTTAGTACAGTGTGTGGACAAGTGCACTTCTGAAGTTCACGGCTGAGCCGGAGATTAGGCTGCATGAACTTGACTTTGTGGATGACGTAGAATCTAGAGCCAAAGGCTACGAGACTGCAAGGAAGAAAAGACTGTGCAAAAAAATGAAAACTTTGCTTGAAATTGAAGTAATGGTGAATTGAACTGACAGAACAGTGAGATATATGTGCAGCAACTATGGTCACCATTGTCATCGTCTTCATGATCAATAATAACTCACCACTTCAGGACGTAAACTCGCGAGAGTTATGGACACGTGACCTTGCGGATACGTGACGTCAGCAATTGGTCAAACATATCAGGAAGTTTATAACGCCCACCGTCTCTGTTCCGTGATGGCTGGAGTGCCCTGATGTATATGGCCTCCATCATTCCTTACAACGTAGTCCTGTTCAGTGCCCAGTATTCTGACTTTGTACAGTAAAACAAAGAAAACAGAAAACAAACGAAGTCTACTATGTCTATATGACTGGATAACAAACCGGACTTACAAATTAATGCTGTTTTTTCGGCCTATTTCTGATTTCTGGACGCCATATGGTACCATCAAACTTTTTCAAGGCGTTATGACAATGCAAGTTATACAATTGACCAAACTACACACGATGTAAGCTTTTACACCTGGAAAATGTCCCTGGGAATAAAGTAATCGAGAATGTACCATCAGTATACATATACTCGTACATTTTACCAAGGTACCTTTGATAGCTAGGGGTATGGGTTGGGATGCTACACAGGGCGGGTGTCACAGCAGACAATTTGTTCCATGCCAAGTCACATTCCAAGCGAAGCGACCAAACATC
>NC_049981.1:4927545-4928705 GCF_000003815.2 Branchiostoma floridae
TCTAAAAACCCTCATGGTGTTTTGGAATGGACTTTAAGACAGAGCTCTTTGTTTTACTGGTGTTGAAAAGCCTCGTCACACAGTCAACGAGCCAATCAAACGTATTCTTAGCTGTATATCTACCCAATTACATTGAACGGGGCTTGGGGACCTGTGAGCATCGGCCGATCTCTAATAAAAATCGCGCGATGGTCGAGAGAACGTACTACTTCTGTCCGAAATGTCATTTTAAGCTCGCAGACTCGTCAGTCAATAGATTTTCGTGCTGTGGAACAGAGGCATAAAGCAATTTCAAATTTGAAACTTTCAAAGCAAAGCAGTCATCCTTTTAACAGGGTGAATTTATTTTCGCCTTAGTCTGATATCCAGCCGTATTATTTATCTATATTATTATTATAGCTCCCGAGTCTCTTCTGTCCTCTCCGCAAATACCGAAAAAGATTTAGAGCCCCCCCCCCCCCCAATAAACACACATAAAACACTGAGTCGGACCCTGCATTTGCTCCGCCGGTTGATGACCTCTCCCCTAAATACGTAGTCTGTGTTTACACAATTACAATCTCTCGCTGGCTCGGTCGCTAGGAGCGCGATTTTAGTCAGGCTACTAAATACGTATCAATAAAAGGCCTACAAAACGCCAGCAAAAAACGCATTAAGTAATGAGCATACACGTACACATACATCTACAGCCTCTTCACATTTGGCCACTCCTTCTGAACTTGAACCTGATTTTATGGCCGACACCCACGCACACACAGGTTACTTCAAGTTCAACCAGAGGGAGGTGGCTTGTCTGTGTTGTAAGAGTGCGTGTCCGTCTGTGTGTCCGCCTGTGTGTCCGTCTGTATGTCTATCTGTGTGTGTCTGTGTTTCTGCCTGTTTGTGCCCTTTCTTTTTGCCTGTGTGTCTGTCAGCGTTTCTCTGCATCCGTGTGCCCGTATGTGTGTCTGGCAGTGTGTCCATCTGCGTACCTACCAGTATCTGTTTATGAACATTGAACAAGAAAGAAAAGTGACAAAAAGTAAGGAAGGAAGAAAGAAATAAGAATCATTAAAGGCAACCTAAGCAATATTACACACGAGGATATTTCTTATTATTGGAACCCCCTAAAATTAGGCCTTGATCAGGAATCCTTGTGTGACTGTTTCTGCGCCGTTTAA
>NC_049981.1:4935679-4953573 GCF_000003815.2 Branchiostoma floridae
ATTACGAGGAGGCATGACCCTGACGGGAAGGGGGAACTCTGGAATTTCTTCATCGGCATCAGGGTCATGCCACCTCGTAAATTAGAGCTCGCAGACTCGTCGTCTGATCGAATCGCGCCTAATGTGAGGTGGGTATAATGCTGCCCCAACAGCGCCCCTCTCTCCGTACAAATTGGTGTTTGTTTTTGTTCCAGCAGGCGTTAATGAATTATTCCCCAGACAAGCCCACACCTTATCTCATGTTTAGATAACACAGCGGTTTTACATAACGCCTCGCCTGTTTTCTCCACAAAATCCATTTATTTATAGGCCTGACCTCAAGGTTAACGAATGTCAAGCAACTGTGGTGATCTTGAGGACACATGATTCACCGACGTTTGTTTAAAGGCCACAGCAAGTACATTTCTCCCCTGATGACATCCGCGCGCGCATTAGTTTTTGCCTGATCTTGAAAAAATAAATTTCGTTTCCCTTCGACGTTATAAGAAAATTGCAAAATGTGTCTTAAAATTCTGTTCTATCTGGTCTATCGCAAATTAAAACATTCCAGATACCGTGAAACTACGCATGATACCCTTCATTGTAGTTGCAGGGATTCTACATTTAGTGTCACTTTCTGCACTTTTTCAATACAGAAAAAAATATTATTGACTACGATGTCGTGTTTTGTGAGTTTGATTTAGGTTCCAACATTTTCTGTATTGAACACTAAGACATTTTTCTCACTCTTCTTGTCTTTTTTTTCGCGCTCACGGATCAGTTTTGCAATCTGCAGAGGATGCCATCCAAAATATTTCCTTACGGTGGCCGAGAGGGACACCAGGGTCGAGTTATGTCAACACCACGGCTATGGCAGGATTCACGGTGATTAAGGATGAAATGTTTAACAAATCACGTCAGGGTTTGAAGACAGGGGCTAGATCTGGAACACAAGGGGTTTGCTTCGGGGTGCCGTCGACGCTCTATATGTACGAAGGAAGGCACTAACTTGGATACAGTAAAGAGAGAGATGCGCTGTTACAGATTATTAGAACTAAAACATACTTTTTCCTGTCAGGAACGCAGACCAATATCTTCCATCTCTTCCATATGCTGCTACTACAATATCTGCATTCGTAAGTCAATATATTTGTACATTATTCCAAATGCTAGACCAGATCACCCGTACATAAATGTGCTGTAATCCTTATAATTTCATTAAACGAATTTTGTTGCACTGTACCTGTATGTAGTTTAGTATCTCTATATACTAGTAGTGTAGTAGCCGTTGCCATACGCTGTATCCTATACAATTGTCGAGCAATAAAGTTCATTCATTCATTCATTCATTCATTCATTCCCTACACGATAAATATTTTTGAGATCGGGCTGGGGTCTGGTATCCAGGTTAGGAAGGCACCAACTACGTATCATTCAAGCAGGCTTACTTCTCTTGACACTGAGTGAATGCATCGTCGACGTTCTGCGTCATGTCTGAGCATTCTGACTACGAATTACGTAAAATTGAAAGGTTGATTACCATCTTGATGATAACAATTGCTGTCATAATTCCACCGAATGCTATGGTACCCCAAATACATCGAGAAAACCTTCAGGATGCACATGAGAGAAAAATACCTGAATTCAAAGTGATTGAAATAGATGTAAGAATGTAGCATCAGTCATATCATAAGGTATATATGCCAAAAAGCAGTTACCCAAGCAACTGGATATGATTTTGGAAACGGTCAGACGTTACAACTAGTATGCACTAATTTTCGTCAGTTTCCAAATTATATCCAGTTGCTTGAGTAACTGCTTTTTGGCATATCTTATTACCTGGATGTCTAACCTTCATTGACGCATAAGGTATATACACTTCAGATGTTTAGGTGCTGAAGACGATCTTTAGAAGGCCGATATAACAATGTTTAGTAGTCTTCTGTTCGATATGGCGGTATTATGACACCAGGTGGAATTATGAGTGTTGACGTTAACACTCGAAACGGAAAATAATTGTTGAATGTGTGGATGCTTTGTGTTTTGAGTGTGAAGCTATGTTTTCCAATTAAAATCAAAGCTACCACTACTGTTCGATTGTTTTGAATGCAGAGCTATGTTTCCCAAATAGAGACAGCTGAAAGTTGAACGATACTCAAATTTGTTCCCCTGCGCAATTTCTATCTATCTATCACTCTAATTTGGTAACCGTGCCATCTTCAGATAAACGTTAAGATATGAAAACCGCAAGTTCCGCTGCAGTACGATAACAAGCCGCTAGGGCGTAAAATTCTAGGTCTCTTCAAGACATACCAAGAGCAAGAAAATTGAATGTGCCGTCATTCGATTTTCAATAAAGAGCTAACGGGAGGTGCTGTAACTTCGGATGTGCTGTAACTTCGGATGGATTTGTATTTGTCTAATCATGCAAAACGCAGCCACAGCGGTTGTCATCCAGTACAGTCATCTAAACAACTAAGAAACAAGGACCATGCACATAGCTGGCCTGCAATGCAAAGTAATGCTGTGGATATTTATCAGCGTTTCGTCACAACATTCAAATTTACAGTAGTTATGGCCGACCTCGCGAAGAGGTCGCCCCATGTAGCGGCGTGTCGTACACTAATAATACAGTACCATTTTAAATCACACAACACTGTCTTACACATAGGAAATAAAGCTATCCAAAGCACAACATAGTTGGTCTCTGAGTGTTTTATTTCGCAAAAAAACCAACCTGAACTAGAAAGGCCGACATTTGCTCGGGTGCAAATACAGCATATTTCAGCCATACCCATTCCCACGCAACATTGGACTGTTCCAAGTCACCCCTGTAAACCCCCAAGTCAAACTGTAAGTTATCCCCAAAAGAGAACTAATATTGTGAATTGATTCCAGGTCAAAACAGAGCTTGCCCAATATGAACCGGGCCCATATGGAAGAATATAATCTTCCACAGGAGCGCCTTTGCATAACTGATTGGCTTTTAGAATTGCGGCAGCTCCTATTTTTCCGAGAGTGAAAAAAAAACGCATCTTCCATTCAGAAGATTTTCATCATGAAATTACATGACGCCATTCAACAATTTCCACTTCGATAACTAGGTCTAAGTACCGTCATAATCTCCTTGTGATGTGGGTACATTTATTATTGCATTGAACTTTTTTTAATCAAGTAGGGCATACGTTTTAATAATTGTCAAGCAGGTGCAGGTGTTGTGTAGTAGGAGTGTGTTGTTGTTGTTGTTTTTTTTATCAAGCTAAAAACTTCAATCTTCTTGTTTTGTATGAGCCATTACATAAACGGAGACGTCTCGAATTTTTACAAGAATTTTACCACCTGTCGCTTCATTTCTTTTCTGAAAAATCCCAGGACCAACAAGTTAACTTGATTTGGCTTTATCTATATATTTCATTTTCCTTCGAATTCTTTGTTAAGTATATGCCCTGCATACCACTGTTAAATTGTTTTACTTTGTATGCAATCAGCCATCGGACGTAATCTTGTCTGAGTGTTGTAATTTCCTGCTCGTAGCGTGCGAGACCCGGAGGATGGGAGTTTCTACCTTGTTCGGGGTTTTTTTTTCGGAGGTCAGTGGTGATACTCTGGTACTAAGAGTGTTTTATTGGGCTCAAACTCTGGCAGTTTAAAGTTACTTACAATTTGAATGTACAAAGTTTACGTCAAAAAAGAACAACAACAACACTAACGTTAGAAGTACCTACATTTGTTTGGGAAAAAATACATGCATTCTCGCCACTGTCAAACTTACGTATCAAAACTAAACGCAAACTGTCCAATTTTCCCGCGTTTTCTGCCAAGTAACATTTTCTCGATTGTCTCAACTAACCCCCAAAGTCAAATCTGCCAAAAATGATTGATAGTGCCATGCGGAATGTTGGTAAATTCATCGACACAGACTTGTATTCTGACGTTCAATGCACGCGTACCGTCCGCTACAGCTCAAATGACCCTGTCTGAACTCCAAATCCTCGCAAACTACAATTTCAAACCGGGCACAGGGTAACATATGGCCACTGTGTGGCCCTGTAAGGCTGTAATATGCATCTGTTTGTGTATAAACGGGATTGCAAGGCCCCGCTTATGAATATTAACTAGCATTCGCCTTTCTCGTCGCTGATTGGCTGGCGTCCATAAAGTAATTAACTCTCGCTCTCCCCAGACCGCTGGCACCTGGCGCCTGTGGGCTCTGGGGTCACGGGAGTTCACGGGAGAAGGCCGAAAGAAAACCAATATCCCCTCAGAAAAGTGCAGAAATTAATAATTTGAAATTGGTTCATGCCAAAAATTTTACTTGGATCATTTTACCAACTATCTAATGCCTATCTACACCAAATTTAAGGTCATTCCATTGTAATTCAATGGTACAGGGGGTCAAAATATACCGTTGTGGTCAAAACGTGACCTTTAAACTTCAATAAAATCATTTTAGAGGCAGATATGAAAAAAATGAGAAAAAAGCACCTCGGTATTGACCCACTCTACTCTTGTGCCAAATTATTTCAGGTCATTCGGTTCCGGAACGACGGAGATGATTCGATTTGAAGATTTGACAGGAGAAAGAAAGAAAGAAAGAAAGAAACATTACGAATACAATATATTTCACCATACCATATATGGTATGGCTGAAATATAATAAGCACAACTACAGCGCTGTTTCGAACGCCCTCCCACCACGTCACGACCGGCATTTCCCATCATTCTGTTCGAAAGTGAAGGCGACATTTGACACGAGTCAATGACCGTGCGGCCGGCGGTTGCCGCCCTCTGCATACTCAGTGAAGATCGCTAGGTGGTGTCAGGGTAAGTAATCCTCGCTTAATTTACGTTTGAAGATTGTTGGGAGTCAGCAAACCTTTTTAAAGAGGCGAAACGGGTGTATTTATACGATGATAATTTGTAAACACAATGAAGGAAAATAGAACGTTAGCAAGGTCAACACGAAAAATCGTTTCTTGGGGGCAGAAAGCTGCAGTACATAAACAAAGACGTAATTAAAACGATACACAGTTTCCCGCGGCTCTTTGCCGCCTGTGTGTGTGAATACAGATACCATGAATCACTATTTTTTGTCTAGTTGAGACAGGAGCTTTCCTAAGCATTTTGAATGGTTTCAAATCAGGGTCATGTCAATTGAAATCCCATGAATGGTTATGGACTAGTTCATACAGGTGCAACAAGCGACACCTGGGAAAGTCATCGGTTGATTAGCAATGCATTTTAGATACACTAATTATCATGAAATCATCAAGGCCTATTTCTAACAAAAGACTTTAAACTGCATAGTGCTTGTAATCAATAAAATACCATAGTATCAACTTTATAATTTCTCATTATTTACAGATGTCTGGCCCACTCAGGAAATACAAAGAATGGGACGAGGAGGATATGCAACAGGCACTCAAATCCATAAAAGAAGAAAGAAAAGCGATCTATAGCGTGGCAAAAGAATACAATTTGCCACAAAGCACGCTAGATGACAGGTACCATGAGAGGCACAGCGAAAAAGTTGGAAGACCGACGAAACTAACCCCCGAGGATGAGGAGGCCCTGGTCAAGTACTCAATGTACATGGCCACAAAAGGGTTCCCTCTCACCTCGGGGGTGATGAAAGCCCTCGCTAAAGAAGTAGATGCTTTAAGCAGTAAAGAGAGAAACCAGAAACCTCGTTTCGGTGGCAAAATGCCTGGGAAACGGTGGTTGATGGGGTTCAGACGGCGGCACCCAGAAATCTCCCTGAGATCACCCGACAGCCTCGACCGGGCGAGAGCAGCCATGAGTAACGCTAAGATCGTTGGCGACCACTTCTTAAAAGTAGGGGAACTTTTGGAGGAGAACAACTTGCAAAACAGGCCCCATCAGATCTATAATGCCGATGAGACGGGCATGGCCCTGGACGCCAAGAAATCAAGAGTTATTGTGCCAACAGCGTCGAAGAGAGCGCCCTCCATAAGATCAGGAGGGCGTGACCACATCTCAGTCATGTCTTGCGTGAGCGCTGCAGGAGGGGTGGTTCCCCCAATGATCGTGTTCAACAAGGCCCTGCCGTCTGGTAAGTTTTCTGATGGAGGACCCCCAGGTGCGCTGTACGCATCGTCTGAGTCAGGCTACATCAACAAAGAGTTGTTTGAGCAGTGGTACTTCAAGATTTTCTTACCCCATTGCCACAAGGAGAGGCCAGTTCTACTTGTGCTCGACCAACACGGTAGCCACCTCTCCCTGAAGGTGTTGATGTCGGCCATGGAGGAAAAGATCGTAATCTATGGGCTCCCTCCCCATACCTCTCACTTTACGCAGCCGCTAGATGTGACCGTGTTCAGTGTGCTGAAGACAAAGTGGGCTACAACCCTAGAGGCACTACAGGCCGTCGACTCCAGGTTTCAGGCAAGAAAGACGACGTTTCCAAGGATCTTTGCCTCAGTGCAAGACCAGGTATTCAACGCGGACAAGATCAAAGCGGGTTTCAAGAAAACGGGAATATTCCCGTTCAACGAGGACGCCATTGACAGCGTATGGACGCTATGATACACCCGGATTTTGTTCTTATTACAAGACTTGGCAATAACCGGCATATCAAAAACACTCTTTTTCGCTGAGCGATCATATAGTACAATAATTCATTAAAGTTACGTTAGACAAACCATACAGAAGTTACAGACTGTGTGCATAGCGACTAAAATGTTGAATAGTGTTTACTGGGCAGTTGTCTTGTTATAGAGCCGAATTGCACAGTGGAGGAAGGAGTTACTAAGCCTCACAGTACGGGCTTTCGGTACAGTGATTGATCTAGCGTTTCTGAGTGCGAGTCCCGTCGCTACAGTTCTAGTCGTTGTTACTAGGTTAGACACCGTCCTGGCATGTTTACACATGCAAAGGCATATGATTTGATGATAACGTTATATACACAATAATCTTTTTTTTTTCATTTTTGTACATACATTTAGAATCTCATCGAAATTGTAATTGTAAATGTCATTGGTGAATCCATGTTACAGAGTTGCTTGCTATGTTTTTTTTTTATGTTCTCGAGTAGGGGAAACTCTATGTAACATTTTTAAAGCAACTGTTTCTCTAACGTAACTAGTTCATATACCTCAGGCAATCTTTCAAAATTGTTGAGTAAAATTCTGAATTCGGCAAACATTCGTGTGGTGTTATCAATGTTGTAGTATAAGTTGGTCCGTGTAACGATCTACAAAAGCTAAATTTTCTTCGCACGATCGTGTTGATAAGAAGCATTCTAATCTGGCGGTCGTGTATTTCACGCGTAGTAATTAACAAAATAGCACACTAACAATTCAAAATAACAAGACGCGTTTAATAATGGAATCATGTTCCTTTCGCTCATATTATAAGGTAAATACGATTATGTCAACTCCACACTTCTTGGTTCAGAGAGAAGTCTTGGTGCCGTGTATGAAAAGTTTCTGTCACGATTTCTGTGTAAATCGAATTTGGTGGGAAAATAGCTGGACTGTAACATTATCACATCACTCTTTTGTTTGACCATTGTATCTGAAAATACATTTCGTCCCGTTACCAAATCACTATTTATTGGTGGTAGTTATGATGGTAACCAAATTTCAGTGACGGTTTGGAGTCTTTCGGTTTTAAAGTGGACATTCCTCCGTGCAAATGTTCCCCCATGTTCATATTAGTCTATCCCGCTCAAGGGTATTGCGCGCTGTGTAAGCCTTAGCGCAAGGACGACAATAGTACTGCTAAAGGGGTGTGATAAATTATAATGAAATACTAAGAAACCAATCACAGATATGTATGCATTGTTCGTGAAATATATATTAAGTATTTAATATTTTTTTTATTGAAACGCAGTTCATAACAAACATCATTGTTTACCTAAAACGTAAACTTATGTTCAACCCCTAAACACACACCCGTGCTTCCGAGTTGTTGGCTCGTCCATCAAGAATGTGCAAGGCAAATGACTGGAATTAAGAATGTGCAAGGCAAATGACTGTGCAAGGCAAATGAATGTGCAAGGCAAATGACTGGAATTTCATTGACAATAGTAACATCGGACCCTACTACATATGTCATGATGGTGTACACCTGAACAGTCAGGGAACTATTCAGCTGGCCAGAAACCTGATTAGTTTCATCAGGGGCGAGTACCAACCCAGAGTCCGCCTTGGAACGTCTTACTCCGACGCCACGAGGACTACAGCATCGGTGGATTTTCGAGGACGGGGAGCCCCCAGCAGCAGGTGGAAGATGCGCACGGCAGAGCAGACAAGGCTGCTGAGGCTGGCCGAGACAATGTGGGACTAAGTACTAGAAGTCTTCCATCTTTTTTGCTTAGTAATGCTCGATCATTGTTGAATAAGATGGATGTTTTGTCTGATTCGTTGAATAGTTATGGGATTGATATAGCAGTAATTTCTGAAACTTGGTTTACTCATGAACACCCTCCGGAATGTACACATATTGATGGCTTTAACCTTTTCTCTCAATGTCGTAAGGAAAGCCGTGGTGGGGGTGTTGCTATATATGTTAAGGATTCCATACATGCTGAGATCATAGACTTCATAGAAATACCTACAGAACTTGAATGTCTGTGGGTATGGGCTAAGCCCTTTTGGCTACCACGTTCCATTGCAAATATTGTTATTTGTGCTGTTTACAATCCTCCGGCGTCACCCAGCCAAGAATTGTTACGTAGACATATTATTGATAGCATTGATAAGATTAATACTAGGTACCCACTTGCAGGAATTTGTGTTTTAGGAGATTTTAATAGATGTGATATTAGCAATATTCTTAATGGAGCCCAGCTAAAACAGCTGGTCAGACAGCCTACTAGGGGAGAAGCCATTCTTGATTTAATTATAACCAATTTGAAGCCATTTTACCAAATTCCTCGGATTGAGGAGCCCTTAGGAATGAGCGACCACAATACTGTTTTATGGTTTCCCAGTGAATACAAGGCTATCAGTACGAAAACGAGGTCAAAAATTCGCCCTTTTAAGGGCTCCGAGGTCCGCTCTTTCGGACGGTGGATTTCCTCCCACCCGTGGATTGAAGTCTTTGATGCCCACGACATCCAAACTAAAGCTAATATTTTCTATGAAACTCTCCAAAGTAGAATAGACCATCATTTCCCTATGAAATCTGTCGTTAAACACAATACCGATAAGGAATGGATTACTCCCCATATCAAATCACTTATTAAGAAGAGACAGCAAGCTTTTCATTCTGGCAATATGGCATTGTATAGAAAGCTAAGAAACAGTGTAAATCGACTGTGTATTAAGGCAAGGAAAAGATATTATGTTTGTAAGATCCATGTGTTAAAGAAGGAGAATCCGGCCAGGTGGCATGCGTGTCTACGCAACATACTAAATTCCAAGCGGAGTGTATCAGTGTCTGTGCCCAGCAGCACTCCTCTGACTGACAGCGATATTGCCAATGTGATCAACCATCACTTTTCTGACATCGTTAACGAACTTCCATGCCTTGACCTTGAGTCATTGCCATCTTACCTGCCTTCTCCTTCTAGACCCCCGCATATACATTCATACGAGGTTCATGAAATCTTGAAGCGCCTTGATGCCAGGAAAAGTTGCGGCCCTGATAACATTTCCCCGAAAATTGTCAAAACATTTGCTGTCGAATTTAGTGAAATTCTTGCCCATATTTTCAACTGTTCATTGGAAGAGGGACGTGTTCCCAAACAATGGAAAGAAGCCATTATTGCTCCAATTCCAAAGAAAGTCCCAGCGTCAGTAGACAATCTACGACCAATATCACTCACTTCTGTTTTTATGAAAACGTTTGAATCGTTTATTTCAAAATGGATTTTCCAAGACATTGACAAAATTCTGGATCCAAACCAATATGGCAGTAGAAAAGGGCGCTCATCTGTCCACTACTTGGTTAGTATGATCGATTCAATTCTTCGCGGTGCTGAGACCCCTAAAAGTATCCAGACTGTTTTGCTGACTGATTTTAGCAAAGCGTTTGATAGAATTGATCATACTATCTTAATCCGTAAATTGTTATCATGTGGTGTACGCACTTCTATTTTACCATGGCTTTGTGATTTTCTTACTGAGCGTACACAATGTGTCCGGTACCGAGGCGTTATTTCAAGTTGGGTGAAAATTGCATCCGGTGTCCCACAGGGGACTAAACTAGGGCCGATCCTGTTTCTTGTATTTGTGAATGATGCTATGCAATTTTTTCTGGATAGATGGAAGTATGTTGATGATCTGTCGTTAAAAGAAAGTCGATTATTCAGTGAAGAGAGTTCAATGCAGACAACAATCAACCAACTAGATACATGGTCATCTGAAAACCGTATGACATTGAACGATGATAAGTGCAAATTAATGTGTATTACCTTCATGAAGGATCCCCCTCTACCTCCTGTGTTATTACTGAATGGCAAAGCCTTGGAGTACACTGAAGATGCCTGTATACTAGGTATCTGGATGTCTGCGGACTTGAAATGGGGAAAACATACTGACGCTATTATAAAAAAAGCAAGCTGTCGTCTTTTTCTGCTTAAAAAACTAAAACGCTCTGGTGTCTGCACTGAAGATCTCTGTGAGATATACCTATTATACGTCCGACCTATTATGGAATATGCGGCCCCGGTATGGCATCCAGGTTTAACATGCCAACAATCAGCTGCATTAGAACGCATACAAAAGCGTGCGCTAAGAATAATTCTGGGCAGCGATTATACTTGTTATGCCGAAGCTCTATGTAGGCTAAATATTTGTACCTTAAAATCAAGAAGAGAATTGCTATGTCTTAAGTTTGCGAAATCCATGTTTAATTCTCCCACTTTTCGAAGCTGGTTGCCTGCTAAACGTAATGAAGTTCACAACAGAGATTTAAAACGAGGGCTCGAGCTTAGCATACCTTTTGCCAGATATGATAGGTACAAAAACAGTGCCATTCCATACTTGTCCGCACTCTTAAATACTGATTTATAGCCTGTTATCAATGTCTTATTACCACTACATGGAAATGTTGATTGCTGGTAATGTTTGCCTTGGCGCGGACCGACTATTGTTAGTATGTTATGTTGTATATATCAGGATTTTTTAAAGACTGAGACTAACTTAATTCAGCTATGTTTACAGCAATGTATAACAGGCTGCAACGTTGTTTCAGTATGTCTTTGTATGTATATGTATAAATGTATGAATAAAGCTTTGGAAAGAAAGATAGCAACTTACGCTATTATGTAGGGAGAATGTGACGCATTATATGGCGAATTAACCAACCAGGAAATCGGTTGTAACTTGTAAAAGCTACCAAGATTTCTTTGCATTTTACCAGAATGGATAGAATCTGCCACGGCTTTCAATGGAACAACAGTGGATGTTTACAGCGCATTTTGGATTCACATGCGGTGTGCGCTTGCCGAGTGCAGAGGTCAACGCGTCAATTTCCGGTGTAGGCATGGCTAGGCAGCTTCGGAAAACATATGTGGACTATTTGTGCGTCTGCAGTTTGCAGTGATTTTCAGAAGCCTAACTATTTACCACCTTAGGCACAATATTAAGAGATCATCAACGTCGACATGGCCTACAAGGAACTGGCGGCGTAAGCCCATGTTTCGTTACAGTGCGCTTCAGATCTCTAACGATTTACGCACGACCAAAAATTGACCATCAGTGGAAAGTTGAAGTTATTTGATACGTAATTTCCCAATTCTTTTACGCATATCTTAACTAAGATTTAGAAAATTGATCTGATCATGTATCATCCGAAGTTAGAGCACCATGTTTGAAGTAGAACAGAATCGAACGTTTTGTTACTTTCAATGCCGCGCCGCTTTATCCGACTGTAATCCACCGCTTGATAGAGCATGGACCATGTAAAGTCGTCTCCACAAGGACAAGGCTATCGATACTAACATGCTCATTTATTAATTGACCTAAACGTAACGGTTTTCTAACAACCCACACCCGTCCTCTGTGATGTCGAACTAGTAAAAAGTCGTCCGAAGTTACAGCACCTCCCGTTATGTTTCCCAATAAAAACCAAACGCGTTGTCTGCCAAACGCGATGTTCGTGTGTTTTAAATGTGAAGGTATCATACCGGACTTTTGTTGTCTCATTTAAAATAACGCTTCAATATGCAACTCTAATGGGCGAAAATCCAATACAGAAACGGTTCTCCTGGAGATGTTTTAATTATATTTCAGCCATACATAGTATGGTGAAATATATTGTATTCGTAATGTTTCTTCTTTCTTCTTCTTCTTCTTCTTCTTTCTTTCTCCTGTCAAATCTTCAACGTGATTCATCTCCGCCGTTCCTGGACCGAATGACCTGAAATTTGGCACAGGGGTAGAATGGGCCAATACCTTGATGCTTTTTTCTCAGTTTTGTCATATCTGCCTCTAAAATGATTTTATTGAGATTTTTTGGTCAATTTTAGACCAAAACTGTATATTTTGGCCCCTGTACCCTGGTATTACAACCAAATGAGCTGAAATTTGACAGAGATGTACCTTGATAATGCCCCCATATAAATTCGATAACACTTCTGGTGTACAGTACAACAAAATGCTTATTGTTGCGATTTTTTGACCAATTTTTGACCAAAAAAGGACACTTTTGGCCCCTGTACCCTGGTATTACAACCAAATGAGCTGAAATTTGACAGAGATGTGCCTTGATAATGCCCCCATATAAATTCAATAACACTTTTGGTGTACAGTACAACAAAATGCTTATTTTTGCGATTTTTTGACCAATTTTTGACCAAAAAAGGACACTTTTGGCTCCTGTACCTTGGTATTGCAACCGAATGAGCTGAAATTTGACACAGATGTGCCTTGATAATCTCTTCATATAAATTCAACAACACTTTTGGTATACAGTGCAACAAAATGCTTATTTTTGCGATTTTTGGCCAATTTTTGACCAAAAAAAGGACACTTTTGGCTCCTGTACCCTGGTATTACAATTAAATGACCTGAAATTTGGTATAGATAGGCATTAGATACTTGGTAACAAGATTGAAGTAAAATTTTTGACATACACAACTTTAAAATGATTAATTTTGGCACTTTTCTGAGGGGAAATTTGTTTTCTTTTGGCCTCCTGACGTGACCTTCCGTGACCCCGCACAGAGCCACACCTGTGCCCGTCAGCCGGAGAGTTAATTGAATCAAAGACCTAGCCAATCAGCGAAGAGGAGGCCAAAGGCTAATTAATATTCATAAGCGGGGCCTCATGATTCCGGATATAGCAGTGTTCCCGCCAGGGGGAGCGAAGCCCGCCTAAGGCTCTCGCATTTTAGACTATTCAGAAGGCTTTATATTGTATCAGTTCTTAGGGGCATATCTATGATAATCGCAGCAGTCACTTAACTTCTCTTCAGGAGTTTAGCGTAACACTATTTCAGGTCAAACCGTGAAAGGCAACTAAAAACAATTTATTGTTAAATATTTTATTGTTTATTGTTAAAATGACACCCATTAGTGAATACACATGTGCATCCACTACTCTTCCTGGGGTCATACATTAAAACATATACATTACATTGGTACACATACACATAACATTACATAGTATATACATATTTACATCAATTTCAATGTGCTACCAGTTCAGAATGTTTGAGTCCTTTTTAGCCTGTCTTTGATGAGTAGTTTGAAGGATGATGGAACGGATGATCTGATATGTTGTGGAAGAGTGTTGTAGGATTTTGAGCACCGGTAGAGAAAAGACTTCGTTGCAGCTGTTGTTTTTGGTTTTGGTAGTTTGAAGTCATTGCGTTTTGCGGATCTTGTGCTGTAGGTGTGTTGGTGAGATACGAGATGTAGTTTACTGTAAAGAGTGGAAGGTTGGTTGAAGTAGAGTATTTTATGGAAAGTACACATGTTGGTAACGTAAAGTCTCTCCATAACCGTCTGCCACGATAAGACACTGTTCATCTGCCTGACCGATATGCGGTAAGATCCAAGAATAAGTCTTCCCGCCTTATTCTGCATTACTTTTAGTATGTTGATGTTCTTCTGTGAAGTAGAAGTCCAAACCGCTGTGCAGTAGTCCAGGTGTGACAAGGTAAGTGTTTCGGTCAACAATTTCAGTAACGACTGATCCAAATATGCCGCACTTCTTCTGATGGCGCCCAATGATCGAGCCATTTTCTTAATAGTGTCTTTTATGTGGAGGTCCCATGTAAGACACTCGTCCAATGTACTCCCCAGTAGCTTCATAGTTGTAACTTGTTGTATAGGACTCCCGTCAGCAGATAAGGTGAGTTCAGGTTTCTTTGACATTTTTGGTTTACTCCCAATCAACATACACTTGGTCTTTTTTGCATTCAAGAAGAGTTTGTTTAAACGCACCCATTCACATATGTTATTCATGTCTGTCTGTAACTTAACCGTAACTGTCTCAACTGATGGCGCACACGCATATGCTGATGTATCGTCTGCGTACATGGCGGGGGTGGTCTCCGTCACGGTAAGTGGCAAGTCGTTGGTAAAGATCGTAAACAACAACGGACCAAGGCAACTCCCTTGGGGAACGCCACAGTGTATCTCTCTGAAGGTTGAGTTCGTGCCGTTGAAGTGTACAAACTTTAACGTTACTGAGTTCAACAGTACTTATAACTTGTTATCCGAAGTTGAAACGCTAGCGATGGTATTTTCGCTGCGCTGTTAGCTCCGTGCGACTGTTGTTGACGGTCTTATAACGGTATATTTTGCACCCCTGTACCCTGGTATGAGTAACATTTGGTATAGATAGGCATAAGATAGTTGGCATAAATTTTTGGCATAAAGTACTGTAAAAGGCTTAATTACAGCACTTTCGTTCTCCATGCCATGACCTTTCGGACGTTCACCCCACAGAGCCGACATTTTCTCTATAGTGACCACCTGTCTATAGTGGCCACATTTCCTAGTGCTGTTGTTGTTTGACATAAATTTTGAACATTTAAATTGTAAATAACTTTAAACTGCCAGAGTTTCAGCCCAATAAAACACTCTCAGCGCCAGGGTATGAACAGACTGACCAGACAGACAAAAATAAATCCTCGAACAAGGTTCAATCGTATCTTCCGGGTCTGGCAGGAAGTTGTTAAACTAAAATAAGAATAGGCTCGATGGCTGATTGCATACAAAGTAAAACAGTTTAACAGTTTTACAGCTTGAAGAAAACAAACGCTCCTACAGTACCTGCACCTGCTTGATAATTATTAAATCGTATGCCCTACTTGAATAAAAAAAGTTCACTGCAATAATAAATGTACCCACATCACAAGGAGCTTATACTTTTTTAAACTTACACCTAGTTATCGTACTGAAAATTGTTAATGACATTACATGAAGTCATTCAACAATTTTCAGTCATGATGAAAATTTTCTGAATGGAAGGTGTGATTATTGTCATTTTCTGAAAAATAGAAGCAAGCTCTGTTTTTACCTGGAATCAATTCACAATACCAGTCCACTTTGGGGGATAATGTACTGTTAAGAGGATGTTCCATTTTTGCGCAGGGGTGATTTGGAACAGTCCAATGTTGCGTGGGAAGGGGTATGGCTGAAATATGCTGTATTTGCTCTTAAGCAAATGTCGGCCTTTCTAGTTTCTATTGCAAGAGCACTTATCCAATAATCAATTAAAAAAATGCGCCAAAAATCTGACCGGTGAATCAATTTTTATAACATCTGTAACTGCCCTTGTATTATTACTATCCGCAACAGGGACTTTCCTCTAGTGAACCACTGACCGCATTACTCAGGACAAACAGTCGTACACGTCCGACACGCGCGCGAATGCCAAAACTTTCCCACACGATCCGGTCAGAAATACACAACCTTTCATCTCAAATCCTTTTTATATGAGATGGGGCGATAAAAGGCAATTATCGTCTACATAAACACACGATTTTGGGGGCCCATCTATATTTTGGAGTGCCCACTCGGAGTAATACAGGAACGAGACCTGAAGCTATGTTTAGTCTGAATGTTAGCGTGCCCGGAAACGTGCCCTCTGTCAAAGTCGAGTTTTGGAGTGTTTAAAAAACAAACCAGCTGCTGACATACAGTTAACAACAAAATTGCTCCGTACAAATACAATTGAAATTAAACGGGTTATGAATAATTTTGACATACATTTGACAAACAAAATAGCTTATACCCCTTCCCTAGTACTATTATAATTACAAGGGTTGTAAATAATTTTCTTTTGGGATATTCCTCTTTTGATGATGGGTTTGAAGTAGTAAAAATGATAATGCTGAAGTCAAGGCGAAAGAGTTCTAGTTTCTGAACAAAACTCAAGTCCTGTCTATTAGATATCATGTATTGTGACTTGGTCAATAAATTGTGAAACTAATACGCGCTGATTCCTTGTCAACATTGTCAGTAAGATACGCATTCTACGAATTAGATTACATTTTCACGAATACCTAAGTATGCTTTTTTCCGAGTATAGTTACTACATTTATAGATCAACGGATCGTTGACAAGAGCGATGTGACCAGATTTGCATTGGGCTGAGTTAGTGATGGTTCGAGTCGTCCTGATACATAACGCTAGTTCACCTTTATCCGTAGGGTGACCTATATCCGCTATTTCTACAAACGTGGCGTTTAGGGATATCAAGTCACCGGACGTGGTTTCATATTGTAATATTTTAGAAATCATTGCAGTTTGAAGCCACGTCCACTGGTTTTATATCCCTAAACACTGTTTTTAGATACAGCGGATATAGGTTCCCCCACAGACAGGTGAACTAGCGTTAGATCTAGATCAAAACGACCAATGTGCACCCTGTAGGGACACAGCAAATCTTCATTCATTCATTCATTCATTCATTCATTCATTCATTCATTCATTCATTCATTCATTCATTCATTCATTCATTCATTCATTCATCTATACTTTCATTCATTCGTCCACTCGTTCAGTAAGCCATTCAGTCATTCAGTAAGTCATTCCGAAACTTTCGCGGTGGTTTAATGTAGGTGGCCGCTTTACCGCGAATTAAAAACTACCTCGAACTTTTGTTTCATAGCAGTAAGAGACTACAGTGCATGGTGCTACCGCAAAATTAAAACCACCGCGAAAAGTCCAGTTTCCCGCTACCGCGAAATTAAATCTCCGCGAACTAAAATACATTTACAGTAATTCAGTAAGTCATCCACTGTCATTCGTTCACACAGAGCTACAGCTATGTAACAACCAGACACTGGCGCGTGCCTGAGAAGTTTGTACTCTACGCCAAAGGGAACTCACAGCGGTTGAACAATACAGCTTTGGTGCAAGTTGACTTGAACCTAACAGGTGTAACATGGCATCGGTCTAACAACCTGCCTTCTAGGTGTAACAACGTAACCTGTGTCCCAGGTGTAACAACCTGTCCTCTAGTTATAACAACCTCTGTCCCAAGTGTAACAACCCGTGCCCCAGGTGTAACGACCTCTCTCCCAGGTATGCGTGGCAAAAGCATAACAGGAAGACCACAAACCCAGAGAAAACAAGTAGCACGTTCCCCACTGACCGATTCAATTCCACCCCTTCCCTTGGGGTGGAATTCGAACTCAGAGTTTCAGATAAGGCGGTGTGTGTGTTTTAATAGCCTACAAATGTAGATTCCAGACAGTTTCTAGGGCCTACACAGACCAGCTCTTCGGCTTCAGTGCCAACATGCCCCAAGGATATCAGCCCCCCCCCCCTCTATGCGCTAGACCCCCCCCCCCCCCACATCTTTCATTTCATGTTGGCCCTGGTGCCGAAGAGCTTGGCCGTGTGGGCCCTAAAACAGAATCCAGGCTTGGCTGCGTGTCCCCTTACCCAGAAACAGCTTATCATCCAGCATTGTAAGCCCTAGAAACAGTCTGGCATCCAGGCTATCATTTTAATGACTTGGGGAAACCCGGTTTGATGGATTGA
>NC_049981.1:4954967-4956704 GCF_000003815.2 Branchiostoma floridae
TGACGCATATACATAAAAGCTGCCTGGAGGCATCATAAGAGCAAAAAAAACACGGTTTTGGGCAGTTTTCTGGTAGCCCACGGCACAATGTTTCTAAAGAAGTGAAAAAAATGTCATTGCGCCATTACTTATGACGTAGCCCCGTCCTATTAAGGTCTCGGACCGGAGTTTTTTCACGATTTCGTGGCAAATCTGACACCCTCGGCCGAAAGGGCTGTGAGTTCCCTAAGGAACATGGGCCGACATTTTTCATTACTCTGATGGAAAGTGGTGTCATGCAGCTTCGTGATTCACTGATTTAATGGTTTCTACTTCTACAATATTTTGGGTAAATAATGACGAAAAAAGTAACTTTTTGAAAAAAATGTGTTATTTTTACGCATTTTCTAAACACGGCTGCGCGAAAAAAACGAATTTTCCCAGGGAAACCGCCTAGAAACCAATAAAGCTCATTACTTCATAAATCTGAAAAATGAAAATAAAAAAAAATCCATGTGATAACTTTTCCGCAATCTACGATGACCCCAACCCACCCGTGGCGGACATAGAACGCACGATCCGGGTCATCAGGCGAAAAGGTCACGTTGCCGATGGCACGAAATAGTACCACAAAGTCTTCGCTGCACAATCAACAATACGCCACCAATAAATGCTACAACTAACAGGCTTATCAGAAAATAAAAAGATTCATACACAGCTATAACGATTTTATGGAAATCGGGACCAAAACATAGGAAACCAAACCGCACTTCCGGCCTATTACCATACCCTTACGCCAACTCCGGTCAGATTTAAACTCCGACCCGGAACCTTAAGAGGCACCATTTCAATTAAAAGTAGAAAAAAAGCAAGAGGAGGGTTTGTTGAAAACTTCCACCAAGTTTCAACCACATGCGCCTATTCATCGCGCTGTAACAGGTTGTTGAAAATGGCCCGAAAAGTGCGTGTATCTTGGCGCCGCCACGCGGCTTGGCTGAGTATTACATGTAAGTTCCATTTTTACAACTGGTTATGTTTGTAAGCAATTTGTAGACGTTTTATACAATGTCAACAACTAAACAAGACACTGGTATGTGCAGAACTGTTCTGTCTGT
Organism: Branchiostoma floridae; assembly: GCF_000003815.2. Lineage (NCBI taxonomy): Eukaryota > Metazoa > Chordata > Leptocardii > Amphioxiformes > Branchiostomatidae > Branchiostoma > Branchiostoma floridae. The sequence goes on from NC_049981.1 coordinate 4,956,062, forward strand.
AATTTTAATGAATTGTTTCGCCTCAAGTACCCTTTCAATACGAGAAAATGCCGGAAAAGCAGCACTGTGCGCCCCAAATCCACGGCGCAGGTGAACGTCATCACCTTGCGTTCCAAAATAGTCGCGTTGCTAAGTTCACCTTGGTGATGACGTAACTCCATAACAAATTTCTAAATCGAACTATCTGTTAACGGTTAATTTATTCAAATGAGTGGTGAGTATGGCTTGGCAACACACGTATATCCCGTTACAGCTGGCGGAAATAGAAGTCAGTTCCACCGGATACGACGCTAGTCAGAGTAATGATGTAGTCATTGAAGATCCCCCCGACGAAACCGACGCCGATGTCATCACAGAAAGCGTTGTGTTGCCAGCCGCATCAAGTGATATTATACAAGTAAAAAAAGCTGGAAGACCCAAAAAGCGAAAACCCGTAGTAAAGTTTGAGGTGGGGAATGAAGTGCGACGCAGGAGCACGGGTCACATAGTAGACGATGATAATAAAGCGGTAGATACAGACGTAGAGGACCAACATAGTTACACAAAATATCAGCGTGTCGACAGTGATATTTGCAGTTTGGCGCGGCGTCCGTCTGTAGACGACACACCTGGCAGGCTCCGGCCCAGACAGAGGCCGCCTACG
>NC_049981.1:4956804-4966398 GCF_000003815.2 Branchiostoma floridae
TTCTAGTTTGTCAAAGTCTTTCAGTAGGTTTATTTTTGGACTGGTCTAATTTGCAATTTTACATGGGTGTGCTGGAAGAGTCCATTCTTGCATGGAGGGGGGCTTTTTTAAAATCCATTTTTTGGACTTCAGTGATTATGTCAAAGTCCTATTTTAGCGGATGTATTTTTGGACTGCTCTACTTTACATGGAAGAGTCCATTTTTTGCACACAGAAGGGGGATTTTTTCAAATTCAGTTTTGGACGGGTGATGATTCAAAATTCAATTTTTATTGGAAGTGATTCTAGACTGGTCTATTATGCCTTTTCATGCACTGTGACCTTTTTTGCTAAATTCAAATTTCGTTTCTTATTCAAAAGGCCAAGGTTTCAGTGGGACAATCTTCAACCCTGAAGTTGATTGCGCCCCGTGTGAGCAGGGAGTGTGTGAGGAGGTCGTTAGCGGTGGCGGGTCCGGCAGTATGGAACGTCATCCCAGAAGATGTACGGAATTCTCCCTCTTTGCGAGCCTTCCGACATGGATTAATTTCGAACTGCTAGCTGATATCGATATTATGAGTTTGAATTTGATATTATGATTGTATCTAGTGTAAATAACTGTATTAATGTTCTATTTGCTTATCTATTTATTTTCTCCCGTGACACCTCCCCTCAACTGGTCCTTAACTGGTCCTCTAGGAACAACGGCCTACATGTTGGCCGATAGGGCTTACCAGTATAAATAAAGGTGAACTGAACTGAACTGAACCGTTTGTGAGACAATGACACGGAGAAGTACTTCAAGGCGACGTTTCTTTCTTCAAATAGAACAAGTAGATCAATCAACCCATGGGTCAATCGTCACTCACAGAAGGAAATGAAAGTAACGCTTTATCCGCGGGGTAACCTATATCCGTTGATTAAAAAAACGGCAATAGGGCATACAGTATGATGCACACGGACGATTTTAGATTGCAATATGAATATATAGGAAATATCAAGAATATTGCAGTTTGACTCCATCGTCCTTCGACTTGATATCCCTAAATATCCTGTTTAAAAAATATGTCGGATATAGGTTACCCCGCGGGTAAAGGTGAACTAGCGTTACCCATCGGAGTAATGAGGCTGTTGTAATATGCTCTAGGTACCTCTTCGAACACGGGACTTCCATTTAACATCCAATCTTAACCTTAAAGACAGTGTAGCTCCAACCAGGCCGGATATCCTTCCCCGAATTCGAACCCCATGGATAAAGGTGAACCCCACGGATAAATGTGAACTGGCGTCAGTACTTCTTCAGATTTCTCATATCTAGAATGCTGGAGAAAGTGGTAACAAACGAGAAGGAGCGTTTTAGACTCTTAACATAATATATTTGTTACAGCTTCTTTTTTCTTCCCCTTCAATTTGTATCTCTGAACTATATCTTTTCAACACGTCTTGTTGTGACCTGTACTTAGCCCGGTGTGGCAAAAAGTGTGCAATAAAGGTCTTCATTCATTCATTCATTCATTCATTCATTCATTCATTCATTCATTCATTCATTCATTCATTCATTCATTCATTCATTCATTCATTCATTCATTCATTCATTCATTCATTCATTCATTCATTCATTCATTCATTCATTCATTCAGACAACAGTCCTGCATTTCTGTTTCCATTACAGTTCTGCACACAACAGATAAACACCTTGCCCTTCACATCCTCTTTGAGTAAAAACAATCCAGCCCTGATCAGTGTGTTGTCCCCACACATCAAGACACCTCATTTCAAACATAAACAAACAGACTTCGGATGACTGTTATTTATAGGCAGCTTGTCGACAAACGGCGAACATCATTCCGCGCGCCTGAAACGCCTTCAGAAAGTCGCCTCGCCAGATGAGGCAAGGAACACGCACGTAGGGTCCGCATGTGTTTTTCCGGGAGGCAAAGATATTTTCATGTTCCATCACTAAGTCTTGAAAAGTATTTTTTCCCCGTAATTCGTAGCGTCTAGTGACCAAATTTTGCTAATTGGCCTCCTGATGAATAAAGCGTGACATGTACCAGGCAGCTCTCCGGAATCAAATAGTTGTCGGAACTCCATGCAGAGCCCCAGATAAGGCGACGAACCCAGATTGATACCAGAGCCTTTAGAGGTTAACTTTACACTCCGGGAAAGGAACCGACCGCGCATCTTGTGTTAGCGTGTCTGTGCTCTGTTCGGGGGGAAGTCTCACTCACATCAAAGCGGGCTGACAATGCAGCTCAGGGTCAGCGTGGTGTTTGGGTTGCTAGCGGTGGCGCTTCGCTGTCCCTTCGGGGAGGGGCAGTTCCCGTGCCCGAGGAGTTTCTACCGGTGTGCGGACGGGTACTGCCTGGAGAGGACCCGGCTGTGTGACGGGGTGGCCCACTGTCGAGACCGCTCGGACGAGAGGGACTGCCCCAGTAAGTTACCTCCTCATATCTTACATTGAAATCCACCCTAAAAAAGACTCACCATGTCGTTTTCTGGAGCATAGTTTGTCCCAGTGTTAGCCTAGCAGCCAGACTTTTTCCAGGACCCAGAGGCGTTAGCCCTTGACCCAAGGAGTCTGGCTTCCGGGCTATTCCATGGTGTACATATGTTATTTCCTGTGTACCGGGATATTTTCTATTTTGTAGTCATCTTGCTTCATTCTTGGGGCCTGGCAACACTCTACGCTAAATCATAAAAACAGCGACTACATATCACAAGTAAGATAGGATAAAAAGTTATTTATAAATATTTGCCAGTCTTGCATTTCTCTGAAAGGGAACTTATATATCACAACTTAGTCTGAACTAATCTAAGACAGGTTGCAACGTAATACATAGAGTTTTGGATCCAATTATCTTAAATGCGTTTTAATGCGTTTGAATAGTGTAGTTGTTAGACGGGGTGTGATAGGTCGTCAAAAGAGAGTCTGCCTATCTGTGACTGTAACTTTAGTGTAAGGCTGCATAAGGAGCTATTTTGATTATATTTATAGTTCACAGTTAATTGTAGCAGTAAGGAGGTTAAAATTTTTTCTAACCTCCTTGGTATCAGGGATAAAAGAACGCTGCTTCGATACTGTTTACACAACCTATCAAGGTTCGTAGTAAATAAAGGATGCAATGGATAATATCTAGATTTTGTAGCTTGGTAACCATTCAGTTGTCGGCCCGCTTATATCTCTACTGTGTTGGAAGTGTAGCCCGCCCGCCCAGTTCAATTAACGTTGGCCGGGGAATTTTTACGGGTTGGGGTAGGTTACATCGTAAGGTTTTGTGATTTGATGACATTTTTCCTATATTCTATTATTGTAGATGGAAAGACACAGAGAGAAGACCTTGTAATGTTCTGACGTCTCATTTTGCTGTTATATATGTGCGTTTCGTTATTTTCTATGTTTGTCATGCTTTCATTTTGTAGTGTTACGATAAGCGGAATAAAAAGAAACAAAATGAGTAATAAAAATCAATAAGATCCCAAAATCAGCTTAGCTTTTATACCATCCTTCGTAGTTTCTGCTGACTCAATATTTTCCCTTGCTAATCACGAAGAATGGTAGGGAGTCCCATAACAGTGGGCTAATATTCAGTGTGTCTAGGGCACGGTGTTGGAAGGCGGAGGTCAACCCTCTCCTTCCATCTCCTTTTACCTCCCCAACCGAAGTCAGGTACCCATTTTTACACCTGGGTGGAGTGAGAAAAGCGCTAGCGTGTAGAGTGCCTTTCCTAAGGTACCATGACAGTAATGGCCCATGACATCTTGCTTCTGGGCCAAACGCCATGAACTTACGCTACACGACTCCACATTAGAATGAGCCAGCGGTAACTACGATAACCTGGAATCCAGTCTCCTTGTGGCTCGGCCTACCGTAGTTGATGTAAGCTTTGTCCTACCGCGTGAAAATCCTACCGGGTTTGAACGATTGTCCCGGCGGCTGAAAGCTGCACTGGGCCCCGTAGAGAGCCTACACTAACTACGGTTGGCCGTGCCACAAAGAGACTGGATTCCAGGTTATTGCTACGGAGGATGGTACCAGGCTGTCCCTGAGAACAGACCTCATGCGTTACGCCGGACGTTATGCCGGAGGGATGTTTACCGATGTGTCACCCGTTATCACGTCTCTAAACCTCAGATCTAGCCAAGGCGTTCGACGCACTGCGTTTGTCGCAGCTTGCCGGCCATATATAGCGGAGATTTAGGCTGTCAACGGAGGATTAATACACTCCAATTTTGTCGCATACCACGGAAGGGACACGTAGGACTCGTGGGAGGGTCTTTTTAGCGAATGCCCACAAACGCCCACTCTAGAGAAGTCCGCGCTGCACGAATCTCATTTTTTTGCTTGGAATATGTCCACGCTGTGCTCCCATGTATTAATCCTAAATTTTTAAGTCAATCCATTGACCCGAAGTGACATAAATCAAAGTTTTCGATTCTCGATGGTCTTTTTAGCGAACGCCCAGCAAAATGTCTTTTTAGCGAATGCCCACTATATCCACAAAAATATCGGCCGTCGCGCAACGACACCTAAACCTACCACCACAAACATGTTCAAGATGGTGTGCCATTGATGTGTACGGAGTTTCCGTGCTTTACAAGCATTTTAAGTCCCTGTTTTTGGTCAAAATGTACGGCGGCGATACTACCATACATTCACTATAGCAATTCAAAATGGCGGGCACTAGTCATGTGACCTCCTTGCGGGACTGTTCTATAAGTATCGCGGGAGGGACTGTTGTAGCATAGCTAATCATACAACCATTTTAGAGTGAATTCTGAACAAGATTTTCATTTCATAGTGCTATCATCTGACTGATATTTACATTGTGGTCCTTTTTTCTGTGCTATTATTACCCAGGTTTGAGGAACTTAGTGCAAATATGGATATTGATTCACCTCAGTGCCCAATTAATGTACAAAAGGCTCAGACACATTAGTGTTATAAACCTGACTAGGGGCAGGTAACCAATACTAGAAAAACATAGCTATTTATTATTAACAATACTATTTACATTATAATAATAACTCTTCACCAAACTGGACTTTTCTTATCTTTATTTATCACAGAAACATTGTTACAATGAGAATTTGATTAGATGAGTATCTGTTACAGTGTGTACAAACTTATTTCAAATACAAAAATGTATTTAATTTCACTTCCTGAATATTTTTAAAGTATTGGAAGAAGTTGACACATAAACAATATCAATTGCATTATTTGTGTGCAGAAAAATGTGACCACATGCTATTAATAGCCTAATAAAATGTTGGAACATGGCACGAGTGGGCTCCTCTTCTGAGTACAGAAAGGAAATGTTTTATAACATTTAGTTATGACGTAGAAAATTTCAATTGTATAATGTACCTTTATTAACATTACAATAAATGACAACAATACAGGTAAGTAAGGTGTGTTTCCTTTAATAACAGGCCATGTAAGACGCCGTACAGGTAAGTAAGGTGTGTTTCCTTTTATAGCAGACCAGGTAAGACACCGTACAGGTGAGTAAGGTGTATTTCCTTTGATTACAGACCAGGTAAGACACCGCACAGATGAGTAAGGTGTCTTTCCTTTGCCTATAGACCAGATAGGGCATTATACAGGTAAGTAAGTTGCTTTACTCACCTGTATAATACCTATCTGGTCTATAGGCAAAGGAAAGACGCCTTACTTACCTGTATAATGGCCTATATGGTAGTATATAGGCAAAGGAAAGTTGCTTTGCTCACCTGTATAATACCCTATCTGGTCTATAGGCAAAGGAAAGTTGCTTTACTAACCTTCATAATACCCTATCTGGTCTATAGGCAAAGGAAAGACGCCTTACTGACCTGTATAATGGCCTATATGGTATATAGGCAAAGGAAAGACGCCTTACTCACCTGTGTAATACCCTATCTGGTCTATAGACAAAGGAAACACACCTTACTCACCTGTGCGGTGTCTTACCTGGTCTGTAATGAAAGGAAATACACGTTACTCACCTGTATGGTGTCTTACCTGGTCTGCAATCAAAGGAAATACACGTTACTCACATGTACGGTGTCATACCTGGTCTGTTATAAAAAGAAACACACCTTACTTACCTGTATGGTGTCTTACCTGGCCTGTTATCAAAGGAAATACACGTTACTCACCTGTATGGTGTCTTACCTGGTCTGTAATCAAAGGAAATACACGTTACTCACCTGTACGGTGTCTTACCTAGTCTGTTATAAAAGGAAACACACCTTACTCACCTGTACGGTGTCTTACCAGGTCTGTAATGAAAGGAAATACACGTTACTCACCTGTACGGTGTCTTACCTAGTCTGTAGTCAAGGAAACACACCTTACTCACCTGTACGGTGTCTTACCTGGTCTGTACTGAAAGGAAATACACGTTACTTACCTGTACGGTGTCTTACCTAGTCTGTAGTCAAGGAAACACACCTTACTCACCTGTACGGTGTCTTACCTAGTCTACTATAAGAGGAAACACACCTTACTTACCTGTACGGCGTCTTACATGGCCTGTTATAAAAGGAAACACACCTTACTTACCTGTATTGTTGTCATTTATTAAGAAGAGAAAAAAAAAATTGTTTGTAAATGTTAATAAAGGTACATTTTACAGTTGAAAGTTTCTACGTAATAACTACTAGTAAATGTTATAAAACATTTCCTTTCTGTACTCAGAAGAGGAGCCCGCTCGTGCCATGTTCCAACATTTTATTAGGCTATTAATAGCATGTGGTCTCATTTTTCTGCACACAAATAATGCAATTAATATTGTTTATGTGTCAACTTCTTCCAATACTTTAAAAATATTTAGGAAGTGAAACGAAATACATTTTTGTATTTGAAATAAGTTTGTACACACTGTAACAGATACTCATCTAATCAAATCCTCATTGTAACAATGTTTCTGTGATAAATAAAGATAAGAAAAGTCCAGTTTGGTGAAGAGTTATTATTATAATGTAAATAGTATTGTTAATAATAAATAGCTATGTTTTTCTAGTATTGGTTACCTGCCCCTAGTCAGGTTTATAACACTAATGTGTCTGAGCCTTTTGTACATTAATTGGGCACTGAGGTGAATCAATATCCATATTTACACTAAGTTCCTCAAACCTGGGTAATAATAGCACAGAAAAAAGGACCACAATGTAAATATCAGTCAGATGATAGCACTATGAAATGAAAATCTTGTTCAGAATTCACTCTAAAATGGTTGTATGATTAGCTATGCTACAACAGTCCCTCCCGCGATACTTATAGAACAGTCCCGCAAGGAGGTCACATGACTAGTGCCCGCCATTTTGAATTGCTATAGTGAATGTATGGTAGTATCGCCGCCGTACATTTTGACCAAAAACAGGGACTTAAAATGCTTGTAAAGCACGGAAACTCCGTACACATCAATGGGACACTATCTTGAACATGTTTGTGGCGGTAGGTTAGGTGTCGTTGTGCGACGGCCGATATTTTTGTGGATATAGTGGGCATTCGCTAAAAAGACATTTTGCTGGGCGTTCGCTAAAAAGACCATCGAGAATCGAAAACTTTGATTTATGTCACTTCGGGTCAATGGATTGACTTGAAACTCAGGATTAATACATGGGAGCACAACGTGGACATATTCCAAGCCAAAAAAATGAGATTCGTGCAGCGCGGACTTCTCTAGAGTGGGCGTTTGTGGGCATTCGCTAAAAAGACCATGCGCTCGTAAATCCTCTGGTGAGAATAGGGAGACCCGAGTGCTCAGCTGTGGTTTCAAGGCAGTCCTCGGCCCCAGGGCCCAAAAGACCACTAGCTATTAACTTTGCCAGTTTAACCTGAAAATGGTTACCAAAACGTCAACTGCAAAGATTGGTTGTCAGAAAAGGGCCTTTGCTGTACATGTAGGACGTCGGCCGGTGTTCCGGCAAAACACCCCTAAGTGGTCCCGTTTAGAACCCCTAAGTTGTCCCGTTTAGAACCCCTAAGTTGTCCCGTTAAGAACCCCTAAGTTGTCCCGTTTAGAACCCCTAACTTGTCCCGTTTAGAGCCCCTAAGTCGTCCCGTTTAGAGCCCCTAAGTTGTCCCGTAACGTTTAGAGCCCCTAAGTTGTCCCGTAACGTTTAGAGCCCCTAAGTTGTCCCGTTTAGAGCCCCTAAGTTGTCATGTCCCGGTTTCCACCTCAAGACTTTCCTGCAGGATACGATGTCCTTGGAGCCGAGTAGCTGGCCTGTTTAGGTCCCCAGACATCGTGTCATCGAAACCGTTATGTTTGTGTGGCATAAAAGGATAAAGGCACGCTAAGACCTCGTAAATCCGCCGATGACAGTACCGGTAGCGTCTGGAAAACCTGTAAGTTTTTAAGTTCGCAGGGGTTTAAATTCGCGGTAGCGGGAAAAGGGACATATATTTCGCCGTGGTTTTATGTTCGCGGTAGCACCATGCACTGTAGTCTCTTACTGCCATGGAAAAATGTTCGCGGTGGTTTTGAATTCGCGGTGAAGCGTTCAACGCGAAAACCGCAAATATTGAACCACCGCGAACGTTTCTGCATTTACAGTATCCGACCATCTGTGTGGCTAACAAATGAGTCGATGCCCGCTGTGTTTTGAATTAAAACTTGCAAAGTGACGCGTGTGTGTACATGTGTTTGGATCAGGTTACGGGTTTGATATGTGACAAATTATATCGTATTATAGATATGTTTGTTACTGTTTTGTAAACTAGTGATTACTTATCTTCTTCACTACTTACTGGAGAGACATAAGACCATGTCTGTTTGGCTCGTGTGTGTGAAGAAGGTAAAGGTAGTCCTATAGTCTTTTTCTAAATGCCGTAGGGACAGTGGGTTGTTATCTGTACGTTTAGGGCACGGTATTGGCAAGCGTAGTCCAGCCCTCTCCATCCACCGCCTTTACCTCTTCAAAGACTTCAAACGAAGACAGATAACCTGGGTTAAGTGTAAATTCGTGTAAGGTGACTTTCCCAAAGACACAACTTCGGATCGGTAGCATGGCAAGACACCACCTCGGTGAGTGAATATGTGTTCAAATCAAATTACAGGGTTAGTTGGTGGTAAATTTAATCGTATTCTGATATATTCCTTTAATTCATGATTAATTGTTAGTAATCGTCAAATGTTAATACACTATAGTGGGCATTCTCAGCGCCTGAATCACATTTGTCTAAGAGGGGTAGATTTCAATTGACATAAATTTTACAGCGGATTAACTATGAATGGACATTCTAGCCGTTTCTTACCCAGTGCTTGAGTACTAGTTATTCTCTACTGATATCTCTCATTGACTGGATGTCTGACCTTTGAACATCGCCATATGAAGCCTTGAGTTGTTAGCGTAATTGCTTGGATTCTTCCCTTGCTGATTCCCTTCCGCACACAGCCTTGACATCTTAAAATATTTGTGGCCTTGAGGTGTCGTCCTTGTGCCGTCTTGTCAGCACACCGAATAAGTCGCCTGTGAGTGGGCCCTTCCGACCGAAAAAGAAAATACACAACTAAGTATACATGTTCGACGATATGTATATACCGTAGCTTTCAGATGGATGCTTACTTTCACGAACCGCACGTTACTTAATAGTAACAAGACTGTACTTGGCTAAAAGTATGT
>NC_049981.1:4967380-4968193 GCF_000003815.2 Branchiostoma floridae
AATAAACTTGACTGTATACCCTCCAACAAAATCTTTCGTCAAATGTCGTGCTCATTTTACTCACATGACACTACGCCTTAGAATGTAATGTTATATTTGAATACATCCGAATTCCAGAAAGATAACTTTACAAACTGTACCAATTTCTGTACGATAAAAATCTCACCTCCTCCGCACCGTCAACGCCCGTGAGGGTATTTACCGGAATAACCCGAAATGACCCGGAATAACCCGGAATAACCGTAATATTTCTTGTTCCCATGGCCATATATACATTATTTTATGCCAAAATATTGCATTCTGCGATCTTAACTTATCAAAGCACACTGTATTTCGGTAGCTTTCATCCTTTATTAAGGTTATTCCGGGTTATTCCGGGTTATTCCGGGTTATTCCGCTAAATACCCGGACCCGTCAACGCTATCGCAAAATGAACCGTGCGATTTAACGACAACTCCTCAAATGTTACATGACCAGTGTTTTACTGCAAATCAAGAAACATTTTCCTTTCCTAGACTTTGCTAATGAGCGCTGCAATGTTTTCTGTACGAGTAGAGGTCATGGATAAACAGTATTCTTACAACGTTTATTTGAAGGGCTAAGAAGGGCTGAGAATTGTCGTAAAAACGCACGGTACATTGCGTTTATTTGAAGGGCTGAGAAGGGCTGAGAATTGTCGTAAAAACGGCACGGGTACATTTTGCGACCATAGCAGACCCATCCAAGGACGAACCATTAAACCGGGGACAAAGCCGGGCGCCTGCGGCGCCCCGGCAAAAACAGTGTAGCTCCGACAAGGCCGGATATCCTTCC
>NC_049981.1:4968293-4970007 GCF_000003815.2 Branchiostoma floridae
CAACTTCGCATCGGTAGCATGGTAAGACACCACCTCGGTGAGTGAATATGTGTTCAAATCAAATTACAGGGTTAGTTGGTGGTAAATTTAATCGTATTCTGATATATTCCTTTAATTCATGATTAATTGTTAGTAATCGTCAAATGTTAATACACTATAGTGGGCATTCTCAGCGCCTGAATCACATTTGTCTAAGAGGGGTAGATTTCAATTGACATAAATTTTACAGCGGATTAACTATGAATGAACATTCTAGCCGTTTCTTACCCAGTGCTTGAGTACTAGTTATTCTCTACTGATATCTCTCATTGACTGGATGTCTGACCTTTGAACATCGCCATATGAAGGCTTGAGTTGTTAGCGTAATTGCTTGGATTCTTCCCTTGCTGATTCCCTTCCGCACACAACCTTGACATCTTAAAATATTTGTGGCCTTGAGGTGTCGTCCTTGTGCCGTCTTGTCAGCACACCGAATAAGTCGCCTGTGAGTGGGCCCTTCCGACCGAAAAAGAAAATACACAACTAAGTATACATGTTCGACGATATGTATATACCGCGTAGCTTTCAAATGGATGCTTACTTTCACGAACCGCACGTTACTTAATAGTAACAAGACTGTACTTTGGCTAAAAAGTATGTTTTCCTTCCTTCCTTCCTTCCTTCCTTCCTTCCTTCCTTCCTTCCTTCCTTCCTTCCTTCCTTCCTTCCTTCCTTCCTTCCCCCCTTCCTTCCTTCCTTCCTAAGCTTGCCTCCCTCCTTCCTTCCTTTGCCATTGATCCATCCCTCCTTTAGAGTTGCCTATCGTTTTCTTGATCATGTCTTCCGTCTTTTTCTTGCTGAGTGTGAGCACCCAATACATCACTCGGCTGTCAAGCCGCCATTTCCGCTCAATCCATCAAACCGTGTTTTCCCCAGTCATTAAAATGATAGCCTGGATACCAGACTGTTTCTAGGGTTACACTGCTGGATGCTAAGCTGTTTCTGGGTAAGGGGACACGCAGCCAAGCCTGGATTCAAGACTGTTTTAGGGCCTACACGGCCAAGCTCTTCGGCACCAGGGCCAACATGAAATGAAAGATGTGGGGGGGGGGTCTAGCTCATAGAGGGGGGGGGGCTGATATCCTTGGGGCATGTTGGCACTGAAGCCGAAGAGCTGGTCTGTGTAGGCCCTAGAAACTGTCTGGAATCTACATTTGTAGGCTATTAAAACACACACACCGCCTTATCTGAAACTCTGAGTTCGAATTCCCCCCCAAGGGAAGGGGTGGAATTGAATCGGTCAGTGGGGAACGTGCTGCTTGTTTTCTCTGGGTTTCTGGTCTTCCTGTTATGCTTTTGCCACGCATACCTGGGAGAGAGGTCGTTACACCTGGGACACAGGTTGTTACACTTGGGACAGAGGTTGTTATAACTAGAGGACAGGTTGTTACACCTGGGACACAGGTTACGTTGTTATACCTAGAAGGCAGGTTGTTAGACCGATGCCATGTTACACCTGTTAGGTTCAAGTCAACTTATACCAAAGCTGTATTGTTCAACCGCTGTGAGTTCCCTTTGGCGTAGAGTACAAACTTCTCAGGCACGCGCCAGTGTCTGGTTGTTACATAGCTGTAGCTCTGTGTGAACGAATGACAGTGGATGACTTACTGAATTACTGTAAATGTATTTTAGTTCGCGGAGATTTAATTTCGCGGTAGCGGGAAACTGGACTTTT
>NC_049981.1:4970107-4971101 GCF_000003815.2 Branchiostoma floridae
AACTTTCTCATATCTAGAATGCTGGAGAAAGTGGTAGCAAACACGAAGGAGCGTTTTAGATTCTTAAGATAGCAAAATATTCAGACAGTTTCTTTCTTCTTCCTCTTCAATTCTTTCCTTTTTTTACTTACTATTTACTTCTATAACATAACATTTCATTCATTGCCATTATACCCATTTTTCATCATAGTTCACCCATGCTATATCATAGAACATATCTGCTCCTTTATATCCACTATAACAGAAAAGCCAACAGAAGTGAATTTGTGACCTGTACTTAGTTGCAATAATGTGCAATAAAGGTATTCATTCATTCATTCATTCATATCCTCTTTGAGTGAAAACAATCCAGCCCTGATCACTGTGTTGTCCCCACACATCTAGACGCCCCATTTCAAACATACACAAGCAGACTTCGGATGACCGTTATTTACAGGCAATGTCGACAAACGGCGAACATCATTCCGCGCGCCCGAACCGCCTTCAGAAAGTCGCCTCGCCAGATAAGGCAAGGAACACGCACAGAGGGTCTGCATGTGTTTTTCCGGGAGGCGTTTATACAAAAATATTTTCATGTTCCATCACTCGTCATAAAAAGGATTTCTTCCCCATAATTCGTAGCGTCTAGTGACCAAATTTTGCTAATTGGCCTCCTGATGAATAAAGCGTGATATGTAGTACCAGGCAGCTCTCCGGAATCAAATAGTTGTCGGAACTCCATGCAGAGCCCCAGATAAGGCGACGAACCCAGATTGATACCAGAGCATTCAGAGCAGACCTCAGAGGTTACTTTACACTCCGGGTAAGGAAACCGGCCGCGCATCTTGTGTCAGCGTGTCTGTGCCGGAAAGTCTCACATCAAAGCGGGCTGACGATGCAGCTCAGGGTCAGCGTGGTGTTTGGGTTGCTGGCGGTGGCGCTGCGCTGTCCCTTCGGGAAGGGTCAGTTCCCGTGCCCGAGGAGTTTCTACCAGGTGTGCGGACGGGTACTGCCT
>NC_049981.1:4971584-4999258 GCF_000003815.2 Branchiostoma floridae
TATGAAACCACGTCCGGTGACTTGATATCCCTAAACACCACGTTTGTAGAAATAACGGATATAGGTCACCCTACGGATAAAGGTGAACTAGCGTTATGTATCAGGACGACTCGGACAATCACCGACACGACCCATCACCCTTGTCAACGATCCGTTGATCTATAAATGTGTAACTATACTCGGAAAAAGCATATAGGTATTCGTGAAAATGTAATCTAATTCGTAGAATGCGTATCTTAGTATTCTTACTGACAATGTTGACAAGGAATCAGCGCGTTTTTATATAGTTTCGAAACTTATTGACCATGTCACAATATACAATATCTGATAGACAGGAATTGAGTTTTGTCCAGAAGCTAGCACTCTTTCGCCTTGCCTTCAGCATTGTTATTTTTACTTCTTCAAGCCTATCATGAAAAGAGTCCTTAAAGAAAATTATTCACAACCCTTGTAATTCTAATAGTACTAGGGAAGGGGTATAAGCTATTTTGTTTGTCAAATGTATGTCAAAATTATTCATAACCCGTTTAATTTCAATTGTATTTGTACGGAGCAATTTTGTTGTTAACTGTATGTCAGCAGCTGGTTTGTTTTTTAAACACTCCAAAACTCGACTTTGACAGAGGGCATGTTTCCGGGCACGCTAACATTCAGACTAAACATAGCTTCAGGTCTCGTTCATGTATTACTCCGAGTGGGCACTCCAAAATATAAATGGGCCCCCCAAATCGTGTGTGTTATGTAGATAAATTGTCTTTTATTGCCCCATCTCATAGAAAAAAGGTTTGTGTATTTCTGACAGGATCGGGTATGAAAGTTTCGGCATTCGAGCGACTGTCGGACGTGTAGATTGTTTGTCTTGAGTAATGCGGTCAGTGGTTCACTAGAGGAAAGTCCCTGTAGCGGATAGTAATATAAGTGCAGTTACAGATGTTATAAAAATTGATCCACCGGTCAGATTTTTGGGACATTTTTTTGATTAATTACTGGATAAGTGCTCTTGCAATAGAAATGAAAACATCTCCAGGAGAACTGTTTCTGTATTGGATTTTCTCCCATTAAAGTTGCATATTGAAGCATATCATTTTAAATGAGACAACAAAGGTCCGGTATGAGACCTTCAAATTCAAAACACACGAACATCGCGTTTGGCAGACAACGCATTTGGTTTTATTGGGAAACATAACTCTACATTCAAAATCGAATGACGGCACATTGCTCTTGCTCTTGGTATGTCTTGAAGAGACCTAGAATTTTACGCCCTAGCGGCTTGTTATCGTACTGCGGCGGCACTTGCGGTTTCCAAATCAGAAGATGGTACGGTTACCAAATTGGTGTGATAGATAGAAATTGCGCACGGGAACAAATTTGAGTATCGTTCAACTTTCAGCTGTCTCTATTTGGGAAACATAGCTCTGCATTCAAAACAATCGAACAATAGTAGCTTTGATTTTAATTGGAAAACATAGCTTCACATTCAAAACACAAAGCATCCACACATTCAACAAAAGTCCCTTTGATCTTAATTGGGAACCCTTGGGGGAAGGTTAACATTTCTGACTTCCCGCCTTTTGCAAATGTCAACCATTAGCTCCAAACTAAATGGGTTTTCCTGTAGGGCTTAATTGATACCCATGGTCTTTGCCACGCGTTATTTAAAAGGAGAAAAGATGATCACGCAATAATCAGGACTGTGGAAAATCACAAAACCTATTTTTCTCTGTGGCCGATCTATAGCTTTACATGTATTATGTCGCTGAATACAGTGGGATGGTACCTATACAACACTGGTTACTTCAAATCAGAATTCATTTTGAAAGTATACCGACCAACCACACTATGATAAGATAATGATAACGTTTGAAACTTGAGCCGACAAGAGATAATCTGCTTAATTTTAATCTTTTAAAAGTTTATACTTCAGTTTAAAAATTCGTTAACATCTCACGAAAATCATTTTCTGTTTCCAGTGTTAACACCAACTCTCATAATTAAACCTGTTGTCATAATGCCGCCATATCGAACAGAAGACTACTAAACATTGTCATATCGGCCTTCTAAAGTTCGTCTTCAACACCTAAATATCTGAAGTGTATATACCTTATGCGTCGATGAAGGTTAGACATCCAGGTAATAAGATATGCCAAAAAAGCAGTTACTCAAGCAACTGGATATGATTTTGGAAATCATATCCAGTTGCTTGAGGAACTGCTTTTCGGCATACGAGGGTGAGTCAGAAAGTAATGCACGTGGTTTCATAACAGACTCGTTTTTTGATCGAATGAGTTGAAATTTGGCACAAAGGTAGAGACATATCTATTCTTGAGACTGAAATATCTAAATTTGTTGCTCATTATTTTATAAGTGACTGAGCTGCTTTCAAGTTGACTACACCATTGGAGTCCCATCAAAAGAAAAGTGAGGTCCAATTAACGTATAACTAAGGATTTCCCTAAACTAATTTTTACCATTGTAGAAGACTGAACCTGCACATGTAATAAGCTACATTTCTCTATAGACCACATGCTTAATTTACACACTAAAATCCGACCAGTTTTTCTTTTTTCGTTGCTGGTGTAGAGTGAGGTATACGGGGTCGTCAGGGTCATGAGATTTGCGGTGTTATGATTAAAAGTTTCTGTAGCCTTCTTTCCCGTTAAAAAAGACAAATAAAACTTAGCACCCTTTTTGGCCTTTAAACAGTTAATAACTGTGTAAAGTTTCGTTTCTTTTGGCTGATGGAAAAGTAGTCTTTCAACCAACAACTCACGAATTCGTGTATAATCCAACAGCTTTATAACACAACTTACTCCATCCTAGCAGCTGTAAATAAAGAATCATTTAGAGTTCAGAGATGAAAATTGGCACGTAACCTATAGAGACATTTGGTATCATACATGGATAATTTTAATCTCCTACAGTGATTTTCAATGGGTCAGATTCAGAGGAATTGATAGTCTGACAAGCTACCAAGGGTGTGTTCTTCTTTAAAGCAACTCAGTTACTCATAAAATGATAAAGACCAAATTTAAAACATCCAATGTCAAGAGGACATGTGCTTCTATTTTTGTGCCAAATTCCAACGCAATTGATTAAAAAACGAGTCTGTTATGAAACCACTTGCATTACTTTCTGACTCACCCTCGTATATACCTTATGTTATGACTGATGCTACATTCTTACATCTATTCCAATCACTTTGAATTCAGGTATTTGTTTTCTCATGTGCATCCTCAAGGTTTTCTCAATGTATTTGGGGTACCATAGGCATAGCATTCGGTGGAATTATGAGAGCTAATGTTATATATCAAGATGGTAATCAGCCTTTCAATTTTACGTACTTCGTAGTCAGAATGCTCAAACATGACGCAGAACGTCGACGATGCATTCAATGTCAAGAGAAGTTAGCCTGCTTGAATTTCCCAATGAAATCTTTATTAACACGACAAAAGTACAGCGACTTTCGTAAGGTGTACAGATGTGAACAGATTTGTGCGTTTATCATTATATCGTGAACAATCCATAACAAAGTGACGTTCGTCTTCGATCTCATTTGGGCATGATACATAGTCGGTGCCTGCATAACCTGGATACCAGGCCGATCTCAATAATATCTATCGTGTAGGGACGATAGATGCTTTTGAGATCGGCTTTGGGTCTTGTATCTAGGCTAGTGCCTTCCTGAGTGACTCGACGGCACCCCTAAGCAAACCCCTTGTGTTCCAGATCTAGCTTGTTCCTAGCCTTCAAACCCTGACGTGATTTGTTAAACATTTCATCCTTAATCACCGTGAATCCTGCCATAGCCGTGGTGTTGACATAACTCGACCCTGATGTCCCTCTCGGCCACAGTAAGGAAATATTTTGGATGGCATCCTCTGCAGAAAACGTTGGAACCAATCAAACACAAAACACGGTATCGTAGCCAGCAATATTTTTTTTTTGCAGAAACTTTCAAAGTGACACTAAATGTAGAATCCCTGCAACTACAACGAAGGCTACCATGCGTAGTTTCACGGCATCTGGAACGTTTTGTGATAGAACAGATAGAGTAGTTAGAGTTTTAAGACAGATTTTGCAATTTTCGGCATTTTCTTATAATTACTAGTCAACGTCGAAGGGAAACGAAATTTTTTTTTCAGGATCAGGCAAAAACTAATGCGCGCGTGGATGTCATCAGTAAATGTACTTGCGGCGGCCTTTAAACAAACGTCCGTGAATCATGTGTCCTCAAGATCACCACAGTTGCTTGACATTCGTTAACCTTGAGGTCAGGCCTATAAATAAATGGATTTTGTGGAGAAAACAGGCGAGGCGTTATGTAAAACCGCTGTGTTATCTAAACATGAGATAAGGCGCGGGCTTGTCTGGGGAATAATTCATTAACGCCTGCTGGAACAAAAACAAACACCAATTTGTACGGAGAGAGGGGCGCTGTTGGGGCAGCCTTATTACTCCCCTCACATTAGGCGCGATTCGATCAGACGACGAGTCTGCGAGCTCTAATTTACGAGGAGGCATGACCCTGATGCCGACCAAGAAATTCCAGAGTTCCCCCTTCCCGTCAGTGTCATGCTTCCTCGAATTTAGAGCTCGCAGACTCGTCGTCCGATCGAATCGCGCCTAATGTGAGGGGGTATAAGCAATATTAGATCGTTGAAAGTGGAAATAATTTGGATAAGGCAATCTGTATAATATTGACATTTAATGCAACATGTTAGCACATTTACATCATTATTTCATAGATTGAGCCGTTAAAAACGGCACAGAAACAAGTCACACAAGGATTCCTGATCAAGGCCTAATTTTGGGGGGTTCCAATAATAAGAAATATCCTCGTGTGTAATATTGCTTAGGGTGCCTTTAATGATTCTTATTTCTTTCTCCCTTCCTTGCTTTTTGTCACTTTTCTTTCTTGTTCAATGTTCATAAACAGATACTGGTAGGTACGCAGATGGACACACTGCCAGACACACATACGGACACACGGATGCAGAGAAACGCTGACAGACACACAGGCAAAAAGAAAGGGCACAGACAGGCAGAAACACAGACACACACACATAGACATACAGACGGACACACAGGCGGACACACAGACGGACACGCACTCTTACAATACAGACAAGCCACCTCCCTCTGGTTGAACTTGAAGTAACCTGTGTGTGCGTGGGTGTCGGCCATAAAGTCAGGTTCAAGTTCAGAAGGAGTGGCCAAATGTGAAGAGGCTGTAGATGTATGTGTACGTGTATGCTCATTACTTAATGCGTTTTTTGCTGGCGTTTTGTAGGCCTTTTATTGATACGTATTTAGTAGCCTGACTAAAATCGCGCTCCTGCTCCTAGCGACCGAGCCAGCGAGAGATTGTGATTGTGTAAACACAGACTACGTATTTAGGGGAGAGGTCATCAACCGGCGGAGCAAATGCAGGGTCCGACTCAGTGTTTTATGTGTGTTTATTGGGGGGGGGGGGGGTCTCTAAATCTTTTTCAGTATTTGCGGAGAGGACAGAAGAGACTCGGGAGCTATAATAATAATATAGATAAATAATACGGCTGGATATCAGGCTAAGGCGAAAATAAATCCACCCTATTAAAAGGATGACTGCTTTGCTTTGAAAGTTTAAAATTTGAAATTGCTTTATGCCTCTGTTCCACAGCACGAAAATCTATTGACTGACGAGTCTGCGAGCTTAAAATGACATTTCGGACAGAAGTAGTACGTTCTCTCGACCATCGCGCGATTTTTATTAGACATCGGCCGATGCTCACAGGTCCCCAAGCCCCGTTCAATGTAATTGAGTAGATATACAGCTAAGAATACGTTTGATTGGCTCGTTGACTGTGTGACGAGGCTTTTCAACACGAGTAAAACAAAAAGCTCTGTCTTAGAGTCCATTCAAGACACCATGAGGGTTTTTAGACTACTTTTTAGAATAAAAGAATATCTGAGCCCCTGCAGTTATAATTCTTCCAAAAAGAATTTATATGGAGATTTGAATCTTTAATTTTCAAATATCTGCAGGATTCTTTCACTTTTAGAAAATTAATATTTACCAAAAAATGGAAAACCTCGCCAACTCGTAGAATTAGTTTATTGCCCGAATAAACGTTTTGTCAGCCTTAGTATATTTTTATATTTCACTGGTTGATCCTTTGTGGTGAGCCATTGCACGGTGACTTAGAATGGACTCTACATCTGCTCGGAGCTGAAACTGCAGTGCGGAACACGCCCACCGTTCCGCACGAGGGGTCGGGTCAGAGGTTAATGATGACAGACGATGTTTGGTCGCTTCGCTTGGCAATGTGACTTGGCATGGAACAAATTGTCTGCTGTGACACCCGCCCGGTGTAGCATCCCAACCCATACCCTAGCTATCAAAGGTACCTTGGTAAAATGTACGAGTAAATGTATACTGATGGTACATTCTCGATTACTTTATTCCCAGGGACATTTTCCAGGTGTAAAAGCTTACATCGTGTGTAGTTTGGTCAATTGTATAACTTGCATTGTCATAACGCCTTGAAAAAAATTTGATGGCACCATATGGCGTCCAGAAATCAGAAATAGGCCGAAAAAACAGCATTAATTTGTAAGTCCGGTTTGTTATCCAGTCATATAGACATAGTAGACTTCGTTTGTTTTCTGTTTTCTTTGTTTTACTGTACAAAGTCAGAATACTGGGCACTGAACAGGACTACGTTGTAAGGAATGATGGAGGCCATATACATCAGGGTACTCCAGCCATCACAGAACAGAGACGGTGGGCGTTATAAACTTCCTGATATGTTTGACCAATTGCTGACGTCACGTATCCGCAAGGTCACGTGTCCATAACTCTCGCGAGTTTACGTCCTGAAGTGGTGAGTTATTATTGATCATGAAGACGATGACAATGGTGACCATAGTTGCTGCACATATATCTCACTGTTCTGTCAGTTCAATTCACCATTTCTTCAATTTCAAGCAAAGTTTTCATTTTTTTGCACAGTCTTTTCTTCCTTGCAGTCTCGTAGCCTTTGGCTCTAGATTCTACGTCATCCACAAAGTCAAGTTCATGCAGCCTAATCTCTGGCTCAGCCGTGAACTTCAGAAGTGCACTTGTCCACACACTGTACTAACAGGGCCCAGAAACGCGATGCCTCCCCAGAGACCGCGCTAAAAGCTCCCCGTGTCTGAGGGTAGAGTGAAAATATTATCTTTACTAAGGAGGATATCTAAGTACGTGATGATATGTGTGCTATGGGTTAAGTGAGGATCAATCGCAGTAACAGATTTGGTTGCCGACGAAGAAGCATTTCCATTCTTTTCGTATTTCTCTTTCTTTTCTCCGCTATTTTTTTCTCTTTCTTATATTTTCCTTCCTTAACTTCCTCCATTGTACTAGATTCTCTGCCTCCATGTCTTTGTTGACTGAACTGAACAGCATTTCTTCCTTCCGTTATCTTTTTCTTTCGTTCTTTTTGTGTTCTTTCTCTCTCTCTTTTTTCTTCTCCATTGCACAAAATCTTAATTTGTATGTGTGGACTGGAGTAAACATTTAATCTTAATAAAGGCGTATATTTCATACTCCTCCCTTACTACTCAATTTCTCATGCCTTCCATCGAGCCTTCCTTCTTAGTCTGCGTCCTAACGGAACACAAGATGACATGTTGCCTATTATATCAATGGTAACCAACAAGGACTTTTACCCCCTTAAAGACTTACACAATAATCTTATACCCCAAAGATGTTAACCTTAAGACGTTAACCTTCCAACCTTACAATTCCTGTCTCGCCGTTTAGATGGGAAAATTGAATCATCCGGTTAGGACACGAATACATGGGGAGGTCTTTGGACTCTAAAATCAAATCCAGACTTTGTAGCGGTCTGGCTATCTTCACATGTTGTCAGTTTCAGGACGTGGTCTGATATTGATCTTGTGTCTTATCATGTTTACTTGCAAATGAGTAAAGCCCAACACACATGGCCGACCGCGACATGGCCTCCCGATGGTTGGGAGTTAGTCGTGTGTATGGTCGTCTGTGGTTGGGATGTGGTAGTTGAGTCTTTGCAAATCATCTGAGCCAGCGGACCATGGATTAAAAAAGATGGAAGTGGGGAAAGTCAAACATGTACCGTATATTGCAGTACAGTACGTATCTAGCTATTACTGCATATTGTACATACGGTATCTAGCTATTCTTACATATTGTACATATCTAGCTATTACTGATTTCATTACTGCATATTGTACATATCTAGCTATTATTGCATATCACACTTATCTAACTGTCATTGCACTCTGCCACTGAAAGCGTTTTTAGTCAAGCACACTGAGTCAACCCTTCTCTTCTCTATATGTGTGTTGGGATTCAGTGCAAAACTTTCAAATGAGGCTGTCTCGAAGCTCCCTCATACACGGAACCGCCGGCTTTACGTGCCATACGAAACGACGGCTTTAAACCTAGGCTTCAAACTATGCCCCGAGCGGGGTTTGAACCTCCGCCCACTGGAACTGCAATTTCTCGAGAAGATGTCAGATTAGAATATTGAAGTTTTCTTTAGCACAATCAGTTAAGTCTTATCCGCTTATGTTTCAATCAGACACCTTCTGAAGTGCTGCTTCTCACCGCTATATTTAGCCGTTGTAGGTGGCGTTTTCGCAGCGAGAACACAATCCCAAACTTGGCTTAGTTTGTATCCCCCCTCATCCCTGTTCATCACCGAGGTTGAATTTCTTATCCAGACAGCCTCCAGAATCCACCAGATCCGCCTCTTGTCTTCTTTGTCTTTCAGCTTGGCTCCGATCCTTCCCAGTCAAAAGCACAGTTGTCTGATTAGCTTCAAAACGTATGCAAGTGAGACTTTACTGGTTGTGAAGAAGAAAGCCCCAATATCCTATCTTCTACCATCCGGATGGAATAATTTGGGGGAGATATCAGATTTGGTTTTCCTTTGCGCTCTCTTGCCTACGATTTACAACGTTCATGGCGTGTCGCCCGTAACATCAGGTTAGCGTGGGGTGATGTTGTCCAAGGCTCATGCCGAGATGTCTCCGGTGTGTTTATCAGATGTCTGACCTTGGTTCGTGTACCGAAGTCACGTCTTCAAGCAAGTTGTGACTTGGAGAAGATGATCTTGTCTTATGGAATCGACAAGGGGAGTCCTCTCGGAGTCTTGAACCTGTTTATATTTTATCGCCATCAGTCGGTTTCATTCTTGTATTAACATTTGTCATCTATTAGTTCGTAAGATTTCGTCTTAGAGCAATTCGCAACTTATAGGCTAATTGAAGGAGATCCCAGATAATTATCTGTATCGAACCTATTGAATCATTGTCTATTCAATCCTTGTACTAAGTTGTAGGAGCAATTGTCATTTCTTCATTTTTAAGATTCCGTCTTAGAGCAGCTCCTAGGTCTGAAAAGGTCCTCGACAATTCGGTTTTAATAAAAAAGACTTCATATTGTCATGTATGGATAGTTGGTCACATAAGACAAAATCCTAACGGATACTGTAAATGCATTTAAGTTCGCGGGGATTTAATTTCGCGGTAGCGGGAAAAGGACTTTTCGCGCTGGATTTAATTTCGCGGTAACACCATAGACTGCAGTCTAATACCACAATAGAAAAATATTCGCGGTAGTTTTAAGTTCGCGGTGAAGTGGTCACCGCGAAAACCGCGAACATTAATCCACCGCGAACATTTCTGCATTTACAGTATCTAACGTTCTGGCAGCTGAAATTATAGCAAACAAAGTCTTTCATTGGCAAAGAATAAAATTTAAAGTATAGCATTGAAGTGGCATAGAATGCCGGTCTATTGCACGGTACAAGTGTGCTGTCAAGCTGATTATTGTAACAAGGTCATTCTTTGAATTTCGATGTCTTTTTTTAAGCCGATATTGTCTTACGCATTCCTGTACCAAACGGAGTGTCTACGTTGTCCATGGCAGCACATCTGTGCGCTCTAACATGTACCAACATTGGTAAACTTCAGTCAGACCGAAGCAGACACTCTTTGATGCAGGGGAAGTCACACTCATTATCGGATTCTCCGATTGGCTCGCCGCCATTTTGACCTTGACCTCCAGTTGACCTCTCCGGAGGGCTATCCCATTACAGAAATCATAGGGTGTGGAGTGACATTTTTTGGCATCAAAAGAACACAAATTGATAAGAATTTTGTACATGTAAGCTAGTAGTTGAGATAAGAAACTGAGGAGAGAAATTTTTATAATGACCAACTTGTAGGATTAAATGGTATTTATACTATGGGAGGGGACGGTCTTTCCTGACGGACTGAAAAAGTGAAATAAGTCTCCACTAGATCCGTCAACGGACTTTCAAAACTGGTAAAATTTGGTTGAAGTCGTAGAACAGTTTCAACATATTTGCCAGGGAATTTAGCCGAGTATGTATGTGTGATTCGCCATCTTGAATTTCCTTGTCGTTGGTATGTCAAGTCAACTAAGTCATGTAATTTGGCCGATTTCTACCATTTTTTCTAGGATACCGCAGAGATTTGAACTGAAAAGCAATCATTCTAAGCCAACTCAGATGACTACATTTACCCCATGTTTTGATAGACCATGTCGGGAGTGCCCCATGCCCAACCTCATCGAAAAGTGTGATGGGTTCTTTAATGAACTCAATGTGTTGCTCTTCTGAAGCAGTGTGTCCGATGGCTTACACTAGATCACACTAGTTACAGCACTTTTCGATGAACTGCTAGAAAAAATAGTTGAAATTGTTGAAAAACGACCAGACCAGACCTCCTTGCAATGGTAAATAAAAAATAAATAAAATGGTCAGACGAGTTAACCGACTGGCGTTACCAATCTTTCTCCGATGTTTGCCAATTTCATCTTCGTTTAGTCCACCAAGGCGTCTGGTATAAACTGACTGCAACTTTCTTCTGTAGCGTGATTATCACTGATCAAAGCCCAGTAAGTCTGGATCTGAACCCATGGCCTCATTCTACAGATGTGGAATTGGTAGACACCACACCAAACTTTATGCCACATCTAATGTTTCGGTTCTACAACAACCCTGAGCCGAAAGACCTACTTGTAGAAAATCGAATCAGACGTTTTATAGATTTTCTACCTGGCTAGTTTGCACCCTACCAAGTTGCCATGTGATCCTGATTATGGAGACTCCTGGTCTTGTAAAGCTGACAAGTACCAGAGAATACAAACGGCCGCTTCGCACGACATGTTCAACTCAGAGAGATAACCACTCGTACAAATTTATGGCAACGTCTTGTGATACTATCTGTACACGATAGATTATGTAAATATTGCCCAATGAATGCAGTGGAAAATGAAACGCACTTCATTAGCCAGTGCCCTCACTACGAGGCCGAAAGAATCAGATTATATCAAAGTGTTGCCTCACTTACACTTGCACTCACGTTTCACCGAGCTTTAACCATTTAAGAGATCAGCAAAAGACTACACATTTTTACTCAAATCACAACACCCACTTATTTTGCAGAAAGTGGGACAATTTATTAACCACTGCCATCAAAGAAGAAGTCAAACCCTACAATAGTAAACTTAGCACATTGCAGTAGATTAGAAACCAATGTTATGTACTGAAAAACTCTACTCTTATTTCGAGACAGTACGTGCAATTAGCCTTCGGGCATGATTTTGCAAATAAACTATCAAGGTCTCTCAATTATTCTTTTTCTCCTTGTAGGGCAGACCTCAACTGAAGCGAGGCATGACGCTTGTTACCCGTACCTAGTAATCCAATGCGACGTCATAATGGCTCATGTATTCACTTCAGCAAAGCACACCTACTTTTTTCGATTGTGTGTCGGGTTCTTTTATTGCTCTAGAATTGTTTGTGTTGTTGTTGTGCCTTTACCTATCACTGTAAACCAACATTTAGCAGAACTTTTTAAGGATTGAAGTTAATGCCAATGGGTCACCGAAAAACTCATAACATTTATGCATTCATCCGCAACAATGATTTTTAAAACCTGTCGACATTTGGACCCGTGTTGAAGAATGGACCCCTCCCGTTGCAGCTTGTACATTTAAGTTCGAGGACAGTAATCTGCCTAACAGTTTTCAAATATTACAAAATTGGGCCCTACTATTTTGAACAACTCAAGGCAGAGATGTAACAGGCTAAAGTGTACCACCAGACAGAATAAACTGGGGTGCAGATTGTTCAGGGGTATGGTTTGGGATGTTACACCGGCTTGGCGCCCACCCTCGTCGTGTCGTCCAACTTGCAAGGCAGAACATTCGAACCAGGTTCCGTTTCCTCGGTAACAGGTTCTAATAAATGAGCGTACCACTCCATTGAGACACATTACAGGGTTGGTTCAGTAGCACTTAATGCATCTATTGTCTTATCCACCTTTCTCACGTGGCGGCCATGATAGTTTGAAGACGAGGTCAATGAGGCAAACAGACAACACTTATTTCTAAAATCAGCACAATATAGGATCAAATTATAAATATTATAACTAGTGTTATGCACCAAAAGATATAGCAATTTAGAGTAGCGTAGACTGGTCCCATAGTCCATTAAGAGATGCAAAATAAAAACATAATAATGCAAATATTTGACGGACATGCAGCTATTCTCTCATTGGTCGCTTTCCTAATTGGCAGACTATTATTGGTTGAACTGCTAATTATGATAGACAGTCTTTTGTTTGCCTCATTGAACAAGCTTTAGATCTATTATGGCCGCCGCGTGAGAAAGGTGCATAGAATTGCGTAGACGTAAAGAAGAATAGCGTAGACATAGAAAAACTAATTGTTTTCCCTGTTGGTATCGCTAGATGTCCCCGTTCAAGGCTCAAGCGGCTGTTGTTGATGGAATTGTACGTTATTCCTGGCAGGTCGCAATGAGCACTGACTCCCTGGGAAACTCATTTTACTCCTGTTTATGAGTTTATATCTCACTCGACTCAGTTGAAAATGAGTATATGTACCTAGCGTCGGCTAGGGGTGCCCTCTCAGATGGGATCTTAAATCGGGTGTGTTTGCGGAGATACATACCGTTGTAACTTGTATACATGTATTGGTTTTTAGGTTATGGGGAACGCTGTGTTACTTTTATTAAACTCGCTCGTCATACGCAACTCACGCCATTGTGACCTCAAGGGCTCCTCAAGGGAAATTCGCTAGGCTGGCGGAATTTGGCGCAGTCGAATGAGATACTGTACTGTATTGGCGTCTCTCTCTCTCTGTCTCTCTGTCTCTCTCTCTCTCTGTGTGTGTCTGTCTGTGTTTGTGCGTGTCTCTCTCTGTGTGCGTGAGTGTGTTAACGTTTACCAGTAATGTGTAACAAACAAATACTAGTTTCACGTTCCGTAGGTGATTATCCACATCGCGTTATCGCCTCGCCTCCGGTCTCCCATATTTCCGCATGATAACCTTTGGTGCGAGTTCTTAAGTGGAACCAGATCATGAGACTTAAGACGACTTATGTCTTATCGCCGTAAGAAGTGCAACTGTCGGCGGGTTCTTATGCTTTCATGTGTAAGGGGTTTAATTCCGATAAGGCTTGGCCTAACCAGTGCATTCGGTGGGTCGTAACTTCGATCGACGGCCAAATCATACTTAAGACTTTAAAACATACGGTTTTCTCTGCTTAACACTCAACACATAATCTCCAAGCAGATCTTACGGTGCCATAAGATGGTATCGAACTTTCAAAGCTGGTCAAGGAGTATAGCCAGTCAAAGGGAGTTCCCTTTGGCCGGCTATACTCCTTGGCTAGCTTTGATACTATCTAATGGCACCGTAGGATCTGCTTGGAGATTACTCAACACACACCACTACCAGTGGACTTGTCCGGCCCCTGACAAAGTGATTGCACAAGGTAAATGAAACGGAGATGGGGGCGCCGCCCGATGTACCATTTGGTGCGGGGAGGACTTAAACTTAACCTAACTTAAATCTTGGCCTTATGGCGCATGGAGTAGTCTTGTTACCTTCGTGATAAGTGTGCGTGTCTCTTCTTCTCTTAGCATATAAAGGAGCAATGGATAAACTGTAAAGATACTTTGTTTACGTGAAAGAATTGCAAAGAAACCGTTCATCTGTTTCCACTTAACTTAAAGGCACGAAGTTTCAACACCTGTAAAATCATCATGTAGATCAAGTTCGGAGCTACGACATAAAAAAGTAAGGTGTTGAGATTAAGGTTATCTATCCATTATCATGCATTTCTAAGTCACCCCTAAAATGGTCCAATCATGCTAATGGGGCGAGTGATTACCTTACGTTCGGTAGGTCGGTTTGATCTCCGGTCCAGTCATAACAAAGACCTTGCCCATACAACATTCCTAGAACTTGCACTATCATCTAAGGCAATATCTTTTTTACTTCAGAAATCGCTTGTTACGGCCACTCCTCTGAGCGGGATCCGTTCAATGGACGTTGTCTGGTAAGTAAATTTCATTTATCGTTATATCATCGTCTATTGTATATTTCATGGGAAGGCTAGTAAATAATTGGGAAAGTTATGCAGAGAACTGTAAATTGGGTATGTTTGAAAGCGATATCTACTTGATCAGTTGCACAATCGTCACTAGATGGCATTTTTCTCAACTGGTTGTCCTGACCCAGATAGGGCATTCTATATTGTAAGGAAACAACCAGCAAGGAAGAACCGAAGGTAAAAACAACGTCATTAGCTCCTTGGTAACAGTAACCTTGAAACAGTTACGATCTTTTAAAAATATACGAAAGAAGAAGAAGAAGAAGACGAATTTGTGATCTACGCAATGATGATCTAAGCAAGCCTGACCTAGTCTCGTATTCTCTCGCGAGATTGAGACTAGGTCATTCTCAGTGATCAATATGTGCTGTCAGACCTCTTCAACGAAACAGTTATGTCATTATCAACCAAAGGCTTCTATATCATATGACAGAACTGCCAGCATGGTACGGAGGGGAGAGACTGTGAGCTGTGTAAGAGTGGGTACGTCGGTGACGCCACGCAGACCACTAGTGACGCTTGCCACCCGCCGACTAGGTTTCAGGTGTGGTGTTTGTCCTTACTTAAAAACAAAAACGATACAGTGCACAGATATCAGTAAATTAGCTGCATGCAATTTGTGGTTTGAAAGTAAGTTGCGATGGGAAAGAAAGCCGCCAGGGGACCCAACCTGAAATTGCCTGTTTTTCAGGTCTTGACCTACTCATACCAAACTAGAAAGGCCGACATTTGCTTAAGAGCAAATACAGCATATTTCAGCCATACCCCTTCCCACGCAACATTGGACTGTTCCAAATCACCCCTGCGCAAAAATGGAACATCCTCTTAACAGTGCATTATCCCCCAAAGTGGACTGGTATTGTGAATTGATTCCAGGTAAAAACAGAGCTTGCTTCTATTTTTCAGAAAATGACAATAATCACACCTTCCATTCAGAAAATTTTCATCATGACTGAAAATTGTTGAGTGACTTCATGTAATGTCATTAACAATTTTCAGTACGATAACTAGGTGTAAGTTTAAAAAAGTATAAGCTCCTTGTGATGTGGGTACATTTATTATTGCAGTGAACTTTTTTTTATTCAAGTAGGGCATAGGATTTAATAATTATCAAGCAGGTGCAGGTACTGTAGGAGCGTTTGTTTTCTTGAAGCTGTAAAACTGTTAAACTGTTTTACTTTGTATGCAATCAGCCATCGAGCCTATTCTTATTTTAGTTTAACAACTTCCTGCCAGACCCGGAAGATACGATTGAACCTTGTTCGAGGATTTATTTTCGTCTGTCTGGTCAGTCTGTTCATACCCTGGCGCTGAGAGTGTTTTATTGGGCTGAAAATCTGGCAGTTTAAAGTTACTTACAATTTAAATGTTCAAAGTTTATGTCAAACAACAACAGCACTAGGAAATGTGGCCACTATAGACAGGTGGTCACTATAGAGAAAATGCTGATCTATTGACTAGGAGCCATACGTTACACATGATTTCAGTACACTGATCATTAATCATATAAACATTGCACAGGTAAGCCAATTGTTTAGATGTATAATTAAGTTCAAATAATTCTGAAGAGAAATATTGATGAGAAAATAATTCTCGCCACTGTCTAACTTATAATTACGTATCAAAACTAAACGCAGATTTTCTAACTAACGCACCTTTCGCCGACTTCATCAAAGGACCGCCGGCTATCAATCAAACACGGCTGTTGATTAGACTTAGAGTTTCAAACAGTCATGTGCTGTGTGCCAGTTGACAGCGAACTTCATGCTACGTGATGTTTTACATTGCTTGGACCTTCTTTCCTACAGCGGTGCTTCTACAAAATATTTGGACTGTAACACTGAGTCCCACATGTTTTATAGAATAGAATTTGACGCAGAACAGCGTTTTTTGCTGGGTATTTTTCTTGAAACATGTCCGTGGGAATATCAGCGAGGCGGCGACGTAGGGATATCAGACCGTCAACAAAAGTCGCACGGCGGCTAACGGCGCAGTGAAGATACTAGCGCTATAAATAAGCGCTTCAACTAAGGATGGCAACCCGTACAATATTTTTGTATACTGTTGAGCTAAGTAAAGTTTGTTGTTTATGAGGTTTTAGTTGTCTTTGAAGCTTTGACCCGAAATATTTTAAAGTCAAACTGCTGAAGAGAAGTAAGTGACTGCTACGATTATCGTAGATATGGCCCTAAAAAAACTGATAAAAGAAGCCTTCTCAATAGTCTAAAATGCAAGAGCTTCCGGGGGGGGGGGCTTCGCCCACCTGGGTCCCCCCCACAGTGGCCCTGCCCCTGGACCCCGCCAGGGACATTCGGCGGCCCCCGGACCCCTGTCCGACGCTTTGAAAAAATCCTGGCGAGAAGTCTGTACGGCCTGAGTCTTCAAGTTAACGAGCACGTCACCGGAACGTACTGCGCCTGCGCGAACCCTGGTGTTTTGGGGCTTGGTTGGCTGAACCATTAATTGAATTAACTCTTCCTGCCGGTTAGACGCAGGTGCAGATGTCGGCTCTGTGGGGTGAACGTCCGAAAGGTCATGGCATGGAGAACGAAAGAAAACCAATTTCCCCTAAAAAAAGTGCTGTAATTAAGCCTTTTACAGTACTTTATGCCAAAAATTTTACTTGGATCATTTTACCAACTATCTTATGCCTATCTATACCAAATGTTACTCATACCAGGGTACAGGGGTGCAAAATATACCGTTATAAGACCGTCAACAACAGTCGCACGGAGCTAACAGCGCAGCGAAAATACCATCGCTAGCGTTTCAACTTCGGATAACAAGTTATAAGTACTGTTGAACTCAGTAACGTTAAAGTTTGTTTTTAGTTGCCTTTGACGGTTTGACCTGAAATAGTGTTACGCTAAACTCCTGAAGAGAAGTTAAGTGACTGCTGCGATTATCATAGATATGCCCCTAAGAACTGATACAATATAAAGCCTTCTGAATAGTCTAAAATGCGAGAGCCTTAGGCGGGCTTCGCTCCCCCTGGCGGGAACACTGCTATATACGGGATCATGAGGCCCCGCTTATGAATATTAATTAGCCTTTGGCCTCCTCTTCGCTGATTGGCTAGGTCTTTGATTCAATTAACTCTCCGGCTGACGCGCACAGGTGTGGCTCTGTGCGGGGTCACGGAAGGTCACGTCAGGAGGCCAAAAGAAAACAAATTTCCCCTCAGAAAAGTGCCAAAATTAATCATTTTAAAGTTGTTTATGTCAAAAATTTTACTTGAATCTTGTTACCAAGTATCTAATGCCTATCTATACCAAATTTCAGGTCATTTAATTGTAATACCAGGGTACAGGAGCCAAAAGTGTCCTTTTTTGGTCAAAAATTGGCCAAAAATCGCAAAAATAAGCATTTTGTTGCACTGTACACCAAAAGTGTTATTGAATTTATATGAAGGGATTATCAAGGCACATCTGTGTCAAATTTCAGCTCATTCGGTTGCAATACCAAGGTACAGGAGCCAAAAGTGTCCTTTTTTGGTCAAAAATTGGTCAAAAAATCGCTAAAATAAGCATTTTGTTGTACTGTACACCAAAAGTGTTATTGAATTTATATGGGGGCATTATCAAGGCACATCTCTGTCAAATTTCAGCTCATTTGGTTGTAATACCAGGGTACAGGGGCCAAAAGTGTCCCTTTTTGGTCAAAAATTGGTCAAAAAATCGCAAAAATAAGCATTTTGTTGTAGTGTACACCAAAAGTGTTATCGAATTTATATGGGGGCATTATCAAGGCACATCTCTGTCAAATTTCAGCTCATTTGGTTGTAATACCAGGGTACAGGGGCCAAAATATACAGTTTTGGTCTAAAATTGACCAAAAAATCTCAATAAAATCATTTTAGAGGCAGATATGAAAAAACTGAGAAAAAACATCAAGGTATTGGCCCATTCTACCCCTGTGCTAAATTTCAGGTCATTCGGTCCAGGAACGGCGGAGATGAATCACTTTGAAGATTTGACAGGAGAAAGAAAGAAAGAAAGAAAGAAGAAACATTACGAATACAATATATTTCACCATACTATGTATGGCTGAAATATAAATAGTGAGTATGACCAGATTATCGGCTAATAACATTATTTACTTACCACCTTTGCGCCCACCCGATCGAGTTTTGTTATCACTTTTAGCGTACGGTTTTCGACAAAAAACATCTAACTTCATTTTGTGGTCACTTGTTCAGCGATGTCACCTGATCTACATGGGAGAG
Organism: Branchiostoma floridae; assembly: GCF_000003815.2. Classification (NCBI taxonomy): domain Eukaryota; kingdom Metazoa; phylum Chordata; class Leptocardii; order Amphioxiformes; family Branchiostomatidae; genus Branchiostoma; species Branchiostoma floridae. The sequence continues at coordinate 4,990,269 of NC_049981.1, forward strand.
TTCTGTTACCGGTGCTCGGCGTCAGTTCGCTACGGGAACCCGGACATCCTCCGCCGAGGGTACTGCGGCAGGTGCCCCTGCGCCGTCCGGACCCGCCTGCCGCTGCTTCATGGAAGGTATCATTAAGATTTATACGATATTTCCGTACAAAAAGTAAAGTTCGTACCAACAAGTTTGATACTCTGATCCATCCCAATGACCAGAAGCCTATGTCATGTGACCCGGATAGAAGTGTGACGTGGGCAACGGGTCAAAGGTACCAGGCAGTTGGTATCGGCTCCTGTCTCTGTTGTGGAATGATTCATATCCTGATGAATATGGCTTCTTTCACTCCTCTTAGCATGGCAAAAAAATTGTAGAGTTGCTTCAAACACTTGTCACAGTGAGCTATGCAAAGGTTAGTTGTGACAGTACAGGCCGTTCTGATACTGTCGCACGTACAACTTGCGTGTTTCTCCGAAAGGCGGTTGTTCTGGCTATGCATGTACACATACAGGTTTATGCCAATACAGGCTCTACATAGCAAATCCTTGCCATTTAGGAGTGTATGTTTATTGTGGTTACAGTTTGCAAACTGGTCAACAGAAAAAGATGGTGCAGATATGGACATGTATTCCTCTCATTTTACACAGATTCGGACGTGATGTCAGCCAAACCACACAAGAAGACGACAGGTAAAGTAAAGTCTATCAAGGTCGATTTCAATGTGATGAAGCTAGGATCGAAGCTATTATAGGGCCTTCACACTGAAACCGAATTAGCAGGAATCAAGCAGAACCAGCCGGAATGAAGTATTTGCAAAATTCGTGCCACATTCGGGTGGGAATTCCAAATGGACCCTATATCCCCATTACACGAGAGGGAATGAGCAAAAATGCCGTCAGAATGAAAATTCTTTTCTATTCCTAGTATTTTCTATTGGTAGTGTATTCTAGAAATTCTTACTACGTTCCAGATATTCTTTTGACCATATTCTGGCCGGATTCGAGGTGGCTTGCCGTTTCGGTTCTCCATCGAATGAGCAAATGTGAGATGAGAATGTTTCGAATAATGTTGCAATGCCGTAGAATGCCATCATACTGCAGTTAGAATAGTTAAAATAGACTTAGAATACACTTCGAATGCCGTTCGATATTTGTCCACTTCAAATGCACCTCGAAAGTTTTTAGCATGTCAAACATTTTCGGGCCAGCCAAAAGAACGGGCACAAATATCTGGAATGCATTGATAATTTCTAGAATACACTACGAATTCCCAGGAATAGACAAGAATTTTCATTCTGACGGCATTCCGGCTCATTCTTGCTCTCGTGTGAAGGGGCCTTAAGATATAACACGTACTGCGAGCTTGAGCTGGTAGTAGTTGTACTTTCGTCGGATGTTTTTCCAACTACACACAATAGACCACTGTGACCTCTGCAACCGTATTCAACACCGAGTAGCTATCAGAGAACTATATGATAGTTGGACAAAATGACCAAAAAGGTCCACAATAGAGACTGACCTAGTTATCCAACCAATGACGTTAGCATTTGAAGCCTTTCACCGCCAAAAAGTTGCCACAAAATGAACTGGTGTAGTTTTGGTCAACAGTAGCTTTTCATCAGTTTGATTATTCAGTTTCTTCTCAGGCCGCAAATGGTGGCACCGAGGTGAGAAATAACCGACAGCCAATAACGTACTTGAGGATCGAACTGGTAAGTCCACAAACGTAAAATCAATCATGAGTCTGTAATAAGGGTGGGTACCGGTACGATGAACCGGTACAAAACCGGTTTTTCTCTTTGGACCGATCCCGAAAAACCGGACCTGGAAAAAATCGGTAGACCGGATGTTGGACCTATTGGAAAACAGTTTATATGATCAGGCATTCACACGTTTTGGGGCTTACCGGTCGAGGAAAATAACAAGAGCGAAATAGAGCAGAGTCTATAGTCATGTAAAACTACCAAGTTTTACAGTCAATAGCCTTGTAGGATTTTAAAACGCCAGTGGGAGTCGAATACTTCACAAAACAGATTCTTTGTAGTTAAATGGACCATTGTTTTGAGTATCGGCCATGCACAAGTTCTCACATACTGAATCAGGCACAGGTTCAGGTCCGGACCTGGACCTGATCCTCTGGACCTGAACTTGACCTGGACCCGAATTTTCTGTACCGGTACCGACCCCTATCTGTAACTATATCGCCTATCATTACAGACTTGAACTGTGGCACAGACTACGGAGTGTAGCAGACTTGTCTCAGCGGTTAGACGGCTATCTCCAACACAACACGCCGACAGAACACACGCTGGTCGACGCGGCGAACCGCCTCCAGTCCTCTCTGCAGTCTCTCACCAACACAACGTCTGAAGGAACATTCAGACTGAGACACCACCTGCGGAAATCGCTGCTTCCAGTCAAGAGAAAAACCCAGGTGAGCCGCCATTTTGGTTATTTCTGACGTCATGGTGTATATTTCCCATGATGCACAGCTTTGATTATGACCGCTGTAGTATCACCATAAAACACATGTAGATCGAATTGAGACGCTTAAATGAATGAATAAAAGAATGAAGGAATGGATGAATGGTATCTGTTTTCAGGCTTTTGTCCACATCAACTAAATGTAGTAAGTATGCATAAACGACTGGAAGTAAAGTATGATTACCTATGGACAAAGCAGTTCTGAAAAAAAGTTATGCTAAGCCTTCAGCATGTTTCCTGGGCTAGCTTAGATGTAACATTATGCAATATGTGAATTTGATTTTATTTCTTTTCCACAGGCTCTGCTGAAAGTGATGAGCCACCCAGCGTAAAGGACGGAGGCATGAAGTGCGAATGCTGCGACGTCAACTTTGGAAGGCACCTGATTGCAATGTTCAAAAGTTATCTATATCATCTTATACGTCGTCACTATTTCCATGGTGCTAATACGTAGTTTCTCTACGTGTCAATTTTTATGCAATGTCTTTTAACTTTGAAAAATCGTTACGTTAGTTACAGGACAATATTAATCAAGAGTTGTGAGATGAAAGCTCCTTGGTGGAACAAAGATTCTGAATCTCAATTTATCGTCTCTTAAATAGACACCACACGTGTATTCTCATCGTTTTATTCTGACCTGAAGGCAACTAGATGATTAACTTGTTTAGACGACGTTTTTTTCTGTTATGTTGTATCTCTTTGTCAATGCTATGTTTATACAATAGACCCAGACCAGATCAACCTACTCCCTGCTATCTAAAGCTGTTAGAGTAGATATTATATAAGTAAACGACTACTTCAGTTTGCTAAAGATCAACGTACAGTCGTGTATATATTTTTCTCTGCTTATCATTTCTTATGCGTCAATCTTCATTGTTGATGAAAGCTCCTTTCTTCATCTGTGCCAATATGACAAAACTTCTACATATATTAAGTATACATACTATATTCAGATCACTATAGGAGCAATCTAGATATGAATGGATATAAAAAGATCTTCGTAGGTCTCATAACAACATGAACTATTTACATCTTTTAAAATTTCTTGTAGATTTTCTTGGCTTCTTGTGGTATTTTAGACCTGGGTCCTACCATCGAGGACAGCGAGAACTACATTTTTTTTTACATTTTTTAAATATTTCTTGTGAATTTTCTTAGCTTCTTGTGGTACTTTGGACCAGGGCGAAAGACAATTATCACAAATCCTGTCTTAGCCCAACTTCATTGCTCAGATCATTCCTCGTCTACGATGCCGTTCTCAAAGTTCTCGCTGTCCTCGATGGTAGCCGGAAGTGTCTTCCCCTTGGTTTCCGGTAGGAGGAGCGCCAGCAGTCCGGCGGCGACCGAAGCACCCCCGAAGATGACGTAAGGCATCGGCGCCCAATAGCTGCCGAGCAGATTCACGAACGGAGCGACCATGCCGCCGACACGAGCGCTCATGGAGGACATGCAGATCCCGATTTGCCTGTGTTCATAATGACGCAACAAATACAACTGGTTATCGGTTTTTATTTAAAAGCGACGATGATGATGATGATGATTTAACTTAAGACAGTTAAGGCTGATGTGGCACTGCACTTAAGTTGATAACAACCCTCATTTGCATAAATTGTCAGAAAATGCGATAAAAGCCTTCTTTCTTAACATAGATTATGTACGTCTAGTGTCTGGTAGAGGAGATGATCAACTGATATAATTTATGCAAATAAGAACCTTATTTGCATTATTAATCACAAACAATTAAAACAGTAGTTGTAAAGAAAGGTAGGATTATTTGGCGAAGGTATGGGGTCGTGGAACTCTAGTTCACTATGGAACAACAAAACTGCAAAGGATGCCATCTACAACAGGGTGCGATAACCTTTTTCTCAATCGGGACGGGGGGCGATATTCATATCTAACAACCTTTGACTCATTGCTAACGTCACATATTCATCCAGTCACGTGTCCAGAGCAATCGGACAAAGATAACTAAGGAGAACTGAGCGATTCAGTTGAAACTTTGAAAGTTTTTGTGAGGCCATTTTTATTTATTTATCAAAGAACCGCTTAATTTTTACATGACATTTGATAGCATACCTGACAACGGTAGGGAAGATCTCCGCCGAGAAGACGTAGATAATGGCGAAAGTGGCGGTGATGCAGAACTTGCCGGCCATTGCCAGGGTGGTGGTCATCCAGCCGAGATCTGTGAAATACAATGCATTCATGAGATAAGGATTGACATGGTCCATTGAAAGCATACTTTAGAAGGGAATCGACAGAGGGTGCTTCTTTGTGGGAACAGCAGAAAGGTTTTTATCCAATTGAAGGTAGGTATTATCTCGATCTCATTTAGAAATGTTTGGGGAAGAGTATTAACTTTCAGGTTTCTCGGTCCCTCCAGACGGCTTCTCATCACAGTTTGCAAAAGTGCAAAAGATTGGGGGCCAGGAATGTTTGCCAGAGGATAGGCTATGTGAGACCTTGTATCGTTGCCATACAGGGTATTCAGATACGACGTTCTTTCGTTAGTACAGGTGCACTCTCATTGCACTTGCGTCAAGCTTGCGTCACTGTTGAGTTCGAAAGATACTCAACGAATTTCAGAGGTGAAAAACGAACTTTCACTGCGGGGTTCGATCACTGCGTCACTGTTTTGTTATTTTCTCCGATTTTTTTATGATTCAGATATTACGTAATATGCAAATGTATGACTTAGAAGAATACATGAAAAGTAAGAAAATTCGTTTATCATCTCTGAAATTCGTTGAGTATCTTTCGAAGTCAACAGTGACGCAAGCTTGACTCAAGTGCAGTGAGAGTGTACCTGTACTGACGAAAGAACGTCGTACCTGAATACCCTGTACGGCAAGGATACAAGGTCTCACATAGCCTATCCCTGCCCCCCCCCCCCCAATCTTGAGAACACTTTTGCTAGTGCACATTACGCCCTGTGGCCACCCGATGTAAGCAATTGGCTATGGCGGAAGAAGGTTACGGCGAAAATTATAGTATACGGCGAGATTTTTAAACCAGTACGGCAGAAATCACCGGGTTGGGCGACGTACTTACGTTTAGGAATAAAGAAGGCCACGATACAGGCGACGCCTCCGAACAGAAGCATCAAGCATAAGGGCCAGCGTCTTCCGAACCTGCAACGGACACAAGCAATTAGATGGAAACAAGGATAAAGTTGCGACCGTTCAACGATTCTTTCTTCTACATCCCCTTTTTTCTCGAGCCCCTTTAAGATATGGGGATGTGTTCGATGTAGGAGTGTTCTGGTTGTATCTTTTATCCATTTGTAGAAATTGAATTGTACTTGAAAACATTGTTACAACATACCTATTCAGGATGAAGATGGATAATAAATATGCTGGAATCTCGACGAAACCGGAAATGGCGAAGTTGAGGTACATGTTCCCGCTCAGGGCGGCCGTGTTGAGGGATATCCCATAATATACCAGGGTGTTGACAATTCTGCATTGAAGGTGAAAGGTCACAATTAGAGGCATGCGCGGTGGGTGGATTTTCATTTAAGGTAGCAGAACACAGTATTAATGCGCGGCCCCGGGCGTCCATGACGCGGGGATATATAATAGTACAGATAAAACTGTTGAAGGAGAGGTAAAAAGCCTTATTTGAGAGGCAGCCAGTTATAACCTGAGCGGAAGGTGTCGACTCTGAGACTGTATGATTTGGATTGTGAAAGTTTTCTATTTCGTGTATAAACGCGCCCATTACGGAACTGCCCTTCCAGTGTGAGTCGGCTGCAGTTATTTGACCTCCGCAAAGCGGCGTTTCAAAGTGGGCGTGAGAAGGCGATGCGCCGACAGGATTTTATTGTTTTTCAATATTTTGTGGCTTGTACCCTGAACTCGAACATCCGTTTTTGGTATTCCTAAAGTGCACCCTACTATATGTTTTTCCGCGTCGAAGCCAGTCACCTTGAGGCCCTTATTATAGAAACCCCCATAGACCGAAAACTGTGTTCTACTTCCTTAAGCACAGTTAAGATAGGAAAACGTAACTTTACCAGAATACCCTCCCCGGCTAGTGATCTCGCCCCCCTACCTCGCCCCCCTTTAGCGATTTCGCCCCCCCCAAAAAAACGGGTTTACATGACATTTTAGAAGTTGATTGGTATAAATCACAAAATGCAGTTTCAGAATGATATAAGTACACGAGTTTGATACATAACTCCATTCATAGTATCAATATTAACGTAATTACACGGTAATAAGATAGTTGAACTTGTTTCAGATAAGGAGGGTTGGGTCCCTTGTATTCCCATTATTGCATATACCTGAGTCTTGACATAAGATGTATTTCATTGTATTCACCTGTCCTCAAGCAACCTATATATCTCCAATATGAAGTCCCTACCATGAAGTGACCACAAAAGAACTATGCAATGTCTTTATTAATTATGCAAATATTAGGTATTAATTAGAATAACGCACATTTTGGTATATGCACCTGGCCAAGGGATATCTTCACCTCCAACATGACTGTTTTTCTAGTATTTAGGAACTGATGCATTTACCCGTGTTTCTTAAGACTGGTACTTTTCCAGTGTTTGTGTAGCATTTAGCAACAGCTATATCAACTTGCACGTGGATAGTGTTTATAATGAGAAACTATTTTTCACGTGTGTTTTTGTTAGTGCTTTGGAAATGTTTCCAGCACAAGAAAGAAAACACTGTGACAAATTGAAAACATATAGCTGACGTATACCGTACCATAGACGGTGTTGATTTACACGTTCGCAGTAGCACTGTTTTTATGCCACCTCAGCTGCAAAAATTGTCTTTTTCATTTCAATGTCATGTTTGCACCGAACAATATAGTATCGACTTTCGAGGTATGACATCTTACGATACGGTAATAAGGTACCATATAGGTACCAGGTAACACACCATATACGTTACTTCCCAGGTGCAGTATAGTACCAGGTAGCGCACCTGTAATATGTAGTAACCAGCTGCTCTTGGGGGGGGGGGCGAAAACGCTAAAGGGGGGCGAAAACGCTAGTGATCTCGCCCCCCGGGGGGCGAGATCGCTGGGGGGGGGGGGTGAGATCGCTGTCACACCGGGAATCGAACCCGGGCCTTGGCAGTTTCATCACATTTCAGTAATCATGTAAAGAAAAGAAAATATTTCTTTGGTGGACAGAAAGATGCAAGTTGTAAACAATTCTTGCGTACCCATGACAAACAGAGCCAGAGTGCTGACGGTGGTGCTAGCTGCTATGATGAACCGAATGGCCACGAAGAAGGCGTAGTTAGCGGAGAAAGCACACGCTATCCCGGACACGTAGTCAACAGCAAGGGACGCTAGCAGCACCGGTCTGCGGCCCCATCTGGGATAGAAAAAAATCAGTAACGTATCGCTATTATTAGTTTGTATCTCGGAATTGCAATATCTATTCATAGTTACCCCCATGAAAATTGAGGTATAGTTTTTGGTGTGTCTGCATGTGTGTCTCTGTGTGTGTCTGTCTGCTTGTGTTTCCGGATATTTGTGCATAATTTTAGAAACTCTGGATGGATCGTATTTCCATTTGGAACATTTTGTATGTGTGTAGTTGTTGGGAATCAAGTCAATTTTAGGGCCTTGGTGTGAGATCTTGGTACTGCAGCAGAAGTTAAGAAGTTGGCAGATGATGTAATGAAGAAGTGGTGTAGGTTTGGGGCCCCCTTCAGATTGCTCTGGAACTGCAGAGGCATTTTTGTCAAAATCTTCCAAGGAACACAGGAACGATGGATTTCCGTGATATTTAGTATGCTGGTATCTTTGGCAGGAATGTACTTGATGAAGTGCAAATTATGCAAACTTGGACTTAATTTGCATTTTTAATTAAAAAAACGGATATAGGTGCCCCGCGGATAAAGGTGAGTCAGCGTTACCTGTGAGCTGCGTGTCCGCCGGAAACCGCTCCAACCATATAACCGGCAAACCAGAGAGACTTGGCCAGGTTCACCTTCCAACTGTTGTCGCAGACAAGGTTCCACTGGAGAGAGAAATGTATCCGTGAATAGTTTCATCAGGTTGGTACGTTGCTGAATAAAGAGACTCTTATTACACAACCATTGGTTTAAAATTCACACCGACGTTTCGGTGACCGTCTATCACCTTCTTCAGCGCAGTTCTGACTGGTTCACATTGTACTGCAGGACAGGTGTCGCTGCTCACAGTTCAGATGCGGTCACAAAATGTAAAGTATTTATATATGTGCAGACAGCTTTTTTGCAAATTATTTACAATGCGGTCCCATACGCAAATGAGTGTAAAACATCCATGACAGTTGTCAATTAATAAAGAGAGGATGTAAAAGATTCGTCTATTTCTTAAGAAAACTGTCCCATTGTGAGCAGCGACACCTCCCCTGCGGTACAATGTGAACCAGTCACCAAAATATCCTCAGATACGGTATATCTTGGAATTGCGGGCATGAAAGGTTCGTATCTAAGCATTGATTTCAATGTAATGACGAAATGCAGGAATGAAACCTGCAGGAGGACTAGCTCACCTCTGTGA